>NC_048230.1:22731133-22750998 GCF_002007445.2 Ailuropoda melanoleuca | reverse complement strand
TTCCCCCCCCCGCGGCTGCCCGGCGGAGCCCACCCTCCTCTGCCCCGCGCACTACCCCTCCAGCTCCCGTGGCCCAGGGCAGAAATGGCCCGCACTCGCGTGTTCAGCAGTGACCGGCCCCAGTTGGGAAGAGGTTCTCTGCACCTGAAGCCATCTCTGGTGGCCCTGGACTCCCCGCCTCCATTTCCCCCACCCCCCGCAGTCCAGCTCCCAGCACTCTTCCTCCCCCCTCCTTGGTTATGTTGAGGGGGTCCCCCGAGGTCCCCAGGAAAAGTAAGGCAGGCAACCCTAGATCCCCTTCCACCTGGGCAGGACTCTTCCATTCTGATTCTGAACGTGCTAGAAATTTCTTTTGCACAGCCTGGAGGTGAGGTGGGCTCATGGAGCCATCAGAGTCTTGGTCCAAGCTCTGTGTCTGGTGGTAGACCTGGTGTTTTCTCAGACTAAGGGAGGAGTGGAGGGACACAGGTCTGGTACTCAAACGATGCCGCCTGGCCCGGGCTTGGCTCCCGGTGACTTTGACCCCCTGGCCATCACACACACCACATGCTTCTCTGCAACGAGGCTGAGAGCGTTTGCTTAGGGGTGATCTCCCGTGCTCTCCCAGCAGGCAGTCTTGCAAGCCACGTATTCTGTTCCTTGTCCAGGCCTGGTAGTGAGCAAGAGGCAGTTGGAAGGCCTCAGGGCCTTGGGGTCCCCGGAGGTCTTTCTATTGAAAGAAGAAAATCTTTTCCTTTAGACTCTGAGGCTTCATTACAAGACCCAAACATCCCTTTCCAAACATCTCTGGCTTCAGGAGAAACAGGGTAATAACAGAGGCCGCAGGCAAAAGAGGACCGAGGGGCTAGGGGTGAGGCCAGCCTGGAAGCAGAGCAAAACATGTGGGAGAGAGGTATGCGACTGGGTGTTGATTCCATATTCTAGGCTAATTTACAAGCCAGGAAGTCCAAGGAGGTTGGAGCAAAAAATAGTTTTGTTTCAAGTGAGGGACCCCCCTCGGAGTGAGGAGAAGTGGAAAAGTTCTCAGCACCAGGGAAAGCCTCCTCGAACACTCCCACTCCATCCAAAATGCCAGCCTCCGTCCAATGTCGGCCTGCAGAGTCCCGAGCTGTATCGACCAATGAGAAGAAAAGCTACACTCCGGGCTCTTTCTCCTGAGTCTACTAAGAATCCTCATGTTAGGGCTGCACAGGCCTTTCGAGATCCAAACCAATCCTTCATTTTATGGATGAGAAACTGGAGACTCAGAGAGAGACCATAACTGGCCCAAGATCCCCTCCTTAGCAAATAGGGGCACCCCGCTTTTGCTTTCTGTGACGGTGGCCACTGGTACCCCTCCCTTTCGTCTCTCAAAGGCAACTAACTGGCTGGGAAACTGGTTTCCAAGAGGCACAGGCAGAATCCCAAAAATCTCAGGCCTTTCTAAGGCCGTCGTCACTCTGTCTCCAGAAGACCTGTCACCTGCAGGCAGCGCCCCTGGAGTGACAGCCCGGGCCAGCCCAAGGCCTCTCTCAGAGGTGGTGGGGTGGGGAAGGAGCTTTTGTGGGGCCTCCCTCAGTCGATTGTCTGCAGCTCTGTCTTTGTCTGTCTGTCACTCAGAAGTGAACCGCTGGGGGGAGAGGTCAGGCTGGTTGGTAGAAAGGGAGAAAGAGGCCTGTCCCTGTCAGGGAGGGGTGGGGGAAGGGTTTTTTTTAGCTTCTTCAACCTCTTCATCCCCCCTCCCTCCAACTCCTCAGCCCCCCTAGGGAATTCCAGCCTTTGCTCATTTTAGGACCAGGGTAGCAACCGTCCACAAAGACCCTTCTCTTCTTGCCACAGGACATCTTGGGCCGCCGTTGGAGAGCTGCTCGCTTACCCTGCCCTGTCTGGAAGAAGGGGCTGAGAAGTCCAACTCAAACCTCTGAGGACAGGGGGTTCATCGTGCCCCCTTTCCACTGAGCCCCCTCTCTGACTCCACTCCTGAGCTTGGCTGTCTCCCTGCCCCGCCTGCCTCATCAGATTGCCCAGGCTCCCCCGCCCCCCCCCCACTGCAATCCCACACAGATCCATCCCCTGAGAGCCCCTGTTTTCAGGCTGCCCCAGCTCTCCTGTACACGGCACATCTCCCCAGATTGTGCGGTTTCCAGTCTCCCCATGCTCCCCCTGCACACGAGTCTACCTCCCCAGCCTCAACGGTTTTCAGGTTTCTCACTCTCTGCCCCCCTGTACACGAACTGTCTCCCCAGATCCTGCTGTTTCCAGGTTCCCCCCTGTTTCCCCGGTATACAAATTGGCCTCCCCGGGTTCAGCGGTTTCCAGAACCCCCTTGTTCTCTCACTAGGCAGTTCCATCTCCCCAGATTCAGCTGTTTTCAGGCTCCCCTCATTTGCCCTGTACACGGATACCTCTCCCAGGTTCTGCTGTTTCCAGGCTTCCCTATTTCCCTTGTACACGGATCAGCCTCTAGCTTATGTTGATCCCAGCTGCCTAAGGGATTCCGCGGGTTTAAGGAGAGTGGAAGGAAGAGGTGAGTCAGGGAGAGGAGGAGGAGAGCGACTGTCATCAGGGAGGCTCCTTATTTCTCTTGTGACCCAGAGTCCTAAGCAGCTTGCACGCAGCAGCCTCTAGGCCTTTGACTCTGTAAATAGATCCCTTGAGCCGATCTGCCCCGGGGACATCCCAATTCCCTCCTTCCAGCTGCTGCCCAGCATCCCCAGAGGGCCCCATCTTGAAGGGTGTGCCTGGGAACGCCCCGTGGTAGGGCAGGCAAGAGTCCCCCCAAGCCCCGGGCTCTCAGCCCAGCCTCCTGGTCTCTCCCCTGCTTTCCTTCCACGCCTTCCCAAATCCTCTTTGTCTCTCGCCTACCTGCTACACCTTAGCTCCCCTCAAGCCTTCACGTAGAACTTAAAGGAGACCCCAAATGCACCCCCCTCAGAACAAAAGAGTTACAGAGCTTGAGACCCACACTTTTTTTTTTCTCTTAGTTTTTCAGGAGCCAATGATACTAATCTCACGTCCTGGAAATTCATTCTGTGCCTGGACTAGCATCCTGGCATGCTTTGTAAACACTTGTTTTATACTTGTGGCACAAAAGCAGCCTTCCTGTGTCCTAATCCTTGTGGGGGGTGGAGGTAGAGGGGGGTTGGGGTGAGTGCAGTATATTCCACAAGGTTTTCCAGGAGTCTTACCTTCTCTGATTCATTTCAATATTGGCCCCAAAGTTTCTAGTGGGCCCTAGAGAAGTGTGTCTGATTCTCCATCTCCCTCTTCCACTCACACACCCACCTACCCACCCATTAACCTAACCCTGGCCATTTTGTCAATCATAACGTTCCCGTCTTGCCGGCTCCAGCAAACATTCTGGGTTCATGGGGAGCACATAGGAAGGGCAGGCCCACTGGGTCCTGGACAGTGTCCTAACGGAAGAGAGAACTTTCTTCAAAGCGAAGCCCACACCTGGGCTCAGACCTCACTGCCTCTGCTCCCAGGACCCGAGCGGCTTCCGTTTCCCCAGCTGTCAAGTGGGGATGACAGTCCCTGCTTACCTCACAGCTCGGGGAGGGCAGATAAAATTACGTATGTGGAGGAGACAGAATTCTTTTACAGAACATGGCAAATGTGAGCTATTTACGTAAGCCTTGTTAAAGGAAGTCTATGCAAGAAGCTGCTTTGTCTTTTGTACGTATGTTCTCCTTCCACTGTTTGAAAATAAATCTGGCCGATGGTGTTCATTTCTTTTTTTTTTTTTTTAAAGATTTTATTTATTTATTCGACAGAGATAGAGACAGCCAGCGAGAGAGGGAACACAAGCAGGCTCATAGCGGAAGAGCCTGACGTGGGGCTCGATCCCATAACGCCAGGATCATGCCCTGAGCCGAAGGCAGACGCTTAACCGCTGTGCCACCCAGGCGCCCCGATGGTGTTCATTTCTTAATTTCATTATTTGAAATACACTGTAGGGGTAGTGTACCTGGAAACCATACAAACTCCCTATACACCTTTGTCAGTTACAATGTGGTTTTAAGGGGCGCCCGGGTGGCTCAATTGGTGAAGCCCCCAACTTTTTCCTTTTTTAAAGATTTTATTTTTAAGCAATCCCTACACCCAACACAGGGCTTGAACTCACAACCCTGAGATCAAGAGTCGCATGCTCTACCAACTGAGCCAGGCAGTCCCCCCAAGCCCCTGACTTCTGATTTTTGCTCAGGTCTTGATCTCAAGGTCAGGAGTTTAAGCCCAGTGTTGGGCTCCACGCCCAGCATGGAGCCTACTTTTAAAAAAAAAAAATTTTTTTTTAAATGTAGTCTTAAAATGGTTGAATTGTAATGTGTGTAAATCACACCTCAATAAATCTGATCGGAAACATACAAAGAAAAATGTGAGCTGGGATTCTGAGTCAAGAGCCCTATCTTTTTAAATTGCCCGGGACGGCCGTCCTTGTGGAAATTCTGTCTATAAATGTTAGATTCGGCTGTTCTGTAGAAAGCAGGGGGCAGTGGGGCAGAGGGAAGTGAGTGGGGTTTCAGGAAACCCTCATTCCTGTCCCCACTGTCACTTGTTAACTCTGTGACATCGACAAAGTCGTCCTTGGAACTTCCTTCATCTGAGGGTCTCTGTCTTGCTCTCCCACAACCACCCAACTTTCTTTTTCTACCTCAGAGCATAAACTGTTCAGTGCCCCAAGCCTCTCAGCCCTCGTCTCCAGCCTTCAGCTACCCTGGGGGAGTGGGGTCAAGTCTCAAGTGTTGAAAGGGATATCTGATTTTCTTGACAGTGTATTTATAGGGGCCCCTCTTTTCTCAGCACAATTGTTGCTGGTTCCTAGGTCCCTTACCCCATCCTTTCCACCAAGATGCTCAGACCTCTCTCGGGGGATGCCCCCCACTCCCAAGGTTCTGTTCAGTCGTCTAGGGATCTCTAGGAAGGGACTCCAGTGCTCAGCACTGGGGGATAACTGCTGCCAGTAGGTAGTAGAGAAGCCCCCTAGATCTGGTCCCTGCAGGCTTTCCACTGCCCTATCCCGGTGCCAGTCCGGCAGGAAGGATGAAAGTGGGGCTTGTCTTACAGCACCATCTTCTGGGCAGAACTGTGAGAGGCGACACTCCTTGCTGCCATTCAGAGAAGGCAGAGAAAATATTTGATCACTAAAGTTTCAAAAATCTCATCTGCTTCCCCATAACCAAGTTCTGAATTCTGGATTTTCCCAGCCATCTGTTATGAGAGCATGTTCCAGGAGACCTCCAACCTTTTGAACACAGGGCTGGAGCCTCCCGGAGCGGATGGTCTTTCACCCACTGGATCCAAAGCAGATGAGACCAGTCTCTTCCAGTCATTTCTGTCAGTGAAGTCCCGTCTCCACCTATCTACCCCATGTGTCCCAACATACCCACCTTGGGAACCCCTGTCAGTCACTAAGGAGCTGTTGCCTGGGGGTAGGGGCATGGCCTCCATGACTTTCAGAGTTTTCTTCTATCCTCAAGTTCTCCTGAATGAGGATTCATTGCAGCCAGGAGAACAAGATATATATTTTCAATGCCTTAAAAACCAGGTGCCTAGGGGCGCCTGGGTGGCTCAGTTGGTTAAGCGTCTGCCTTCAGCTCAGGTCATGATCTCAGGGTCCTGGGATTGAGTCCCCACATCGGGCTCCCTGCTCAGCGGAGAGCCTGCTTCTCCCTCTGCCTGCTGCTCCCCCTGCTTGTGTGCTTTCTCTTTCTCTGACAAATAAATAAAATCTTAAAAAAAAATCAGGTGCCTAGATAAAGAGGAGTTTTGGGTCTGGTCAAATGTGATCAGATTCCTCTGGCTACTTCTTTTTCTTTCATTTTGTGTGTGTGTGTGTGTGTGTGTGTGTGTGTGTGTATGTGTGTGTGTTCAGACTGGGGGTAGGTGAGGGTGATAAGAAGGTACCAAATATATAAGCTACAATGTAAATTTATTACTTTTTAACATACTTTTTTTTTTTTTACCTAAATATCCAAGTCATTGTCCCCAACAAAATGGTCCCTTTGGAAACCCTCTTTTGGAATGATTGCCTGGAATTACCTGAATTGTTTCAAAACACCAACTCAAATTCTGAATGGAACTTGAGTTTTGCAAGCTATTTGGTGACATGATCCTCAGTCAGGCAGGGTGGCACTGTTTTAGAGAGAGGATGAGAAGTATAATGAAAGCAATTGCCTTCTGTGGGTCATAACGCTGACGCTAAGTTCTTCTTCCCCGCTTCATTCCACGTTCCACATTGCTGGCAGAGTTCCTTGCTCAAAAGACAGAGCTGATATCACTTAACTGCTCGAAAATCTTCAGGGGCTCCCTGTAGCCTTCAGAATATAAGCCAAACTCCTTTAGCTCTGAGCTTGGGGCAAACAGCAAAAGGCCATAGAATCCGACCAGGATGGGCTTAAATCTCACCTCTGTGCCTTGAGGCAAATGATGCAAACCCGCAGGTCCCCTCAGTTGTAAAAACAAGGCTAACAACATCTACCTTGTTAGGCTGTTTTGAGGACAGTTATGTTTCTAAGGTGTACAGAGTAGTAAACTAGGTATGTGGCTGTTACTCCCCAGCATGGCATTCAAGCTTCACCCCCATCCAGGAGCCACCTGTCTCGGGACACACCTCCTATCTCCACACACCCCAGCCTCCCCCCCAGAGACACGCATCCCCCTATTCCAGCTACATTTGCCCACCTGCGGTTCTTTGAACAGAGACTCTCTGCCTTTTGTATGCTAATACCATTGCTCCCTTCTTTCTTTCGTATACATCGTGTAACACACCATCTCCTCTGTCGGTATTGGTATTTGTAATCTCTGCATATGCGACTTTGTTTCCAGTCCAGTCAGGACCTGTGTCTTTCAATTCATCTTAGATGCTCCCACAACCCTCAGCAAGGTGACTGGCTCAGAACAGACAGTTAGTAAATGTCTGTTGAAAGAATTCACTCCAAACAAAAGGGAATTTTACTAGCACTATTATTATTGCTATTATTATTATTTATCAATGCTGCTTTTCTTACCAAAGGGTCCACTCTGGGGGGCGGCGCTTGTCTACCTGTGCAGGGTAAAATCTGCCTGTGGTTCACCATGGCTCTCACTTCTTTGGAATTCAAATTATCTTAAGATGTTTTCCCGTTTTAGTTGGCAGAGATGAGGATGAGATTAGGAAACAGGAGAGGACCATATAAATGTCGATGATAGAGTAAAATTTGACAGCCATTCGATTAATTTCTTGTTCTCTTTTAATGAAGTATGACACACCTACAGGAAAAAACACACATATTAAGTGTAATCTTTGAACTTTTACCACCACTCAGATCAAGATATAGAACATTGCTGGGCTTTAGGGGCGCCTGGGTGGCTCAGTTGGTTAAGCCCTGACTTTTTATTTCAGCTGAAGTCTTGATCTCAGGGTTGTGAGTTCATGCCCAGCATGGAGCCCACATTAAAGAAGGAAAAAGAAAAAAAAAAAAAAGAACACCATTTGATTTTACAACGTATTTCCACCTTGAATTACCTCCCAAAACCATTTTCTCCTTTCAGCCCTCCACCCCTACCCCACTGCTAAATCTGGAGTCAATCACTTGCAAATAAGTCTCTCTTCTTTCCCTAGTTCCTGGCTCATGGCAAACACTCAAATACTTGAATGAATGAATGAATGAATGAATGAATGAATGAATATGATCCACGAATATTGTAAATGAATGAGACCCAGTTTAGAGGGAAAGGGAGGCTGTCGAACCTGCTTTGGGTAAATTTTCCAACTTTGCCTACATCAGGTTCTGGAGTTAAAGGGTATTTACTGGGAATTCAGAGGTAAGATTTTCTTTTTTTTCTCTGTAGAGTTTCAAAGGTAGATTTAGGGCACAGAAAAAATTGAGCTTAGGCGGGCCTCTAGCTCATCCCCCGCCCCATCCGCAGGCGCGGCTGGCTCCGCCTTGGCCAAACTGCCTCCCAGCAAAGACACCCTCCGGCCGGCAGCGGTCCAGCCAGGGGGGAGCCATCCATCTCTGTCTGGATGCAAGCCAATCCGACCAGATCTGCCTTCCTGCCATCCAATGGCCGGAAAGCAGGGGGTGCGCGGTGCGCGACAGGATGCGACCCGCTCTGAGTGGTATAAAGGGGGTCCGAGGGCCTGGTGGTACGAACTCTGTGTCCCTAGCCCGGTCTAGGTGTGGCTAGCATCCCCCCTGCAAGCAGAGTCCCGGGGCCAGTGCTCCTGTGTGCGCCCCTCTGCCTGGACCCAAGCCCCTGGGGTTTTGGTTTCTGACTTGCCCTGGTGCCCATTCTGCAGGAAAAAGGAGGCGCCCTGAAGTTCCCTTCTCCACGTATATTCGAGACTCGCTGGGTCGCCCATGAGGGCGAGGAGGACGGGAATGCAGAAAGACCGGGAGGGCCCCTGGGGATGAGAACAGACGGGAAGGCAAGGCCTCGGCTTCCTGTCCCCCCCTCCTCCCCGAAACCGCCGACTGCCCTTCCCGAAACTCGGTCCCGGGCAGACGGCGCCCCCGCCTACCCGGTGCTGCGCGCTCCGCTCTGCGCCCGCCGGCTCCGGCCTGGGGCCTCACTAATGAGGCCGTCTGCGGGAAAGCCGGGGCCAGCGAGCAGAGCTCTAGGCAGACGGCCAGGCCCGCCGTGCTGGCTGCTCCGCGGGGCTGCGGTCGCTGAGGGGCCTCTGCCCGCAGAGAGCCGGGCCAACAAACTTGGGATCCCCGGAAGGAAGCAGCGCCCCTCACTCCTCGGCTTCCACTGCCATCTCTGCGCTGTCCTGCCCCCGCCGCAGGCGAGGGTCGGCTGGTCTTCTGCAATCCCCCTCCCCTAGTCCTTTTGCCACAGCGGGCGAAGACACCTTTCTAGTCTTCTCTGCGTTACTCTGCTCCCCTCCGCTCATTCCTCTTAACCCAGTACAGTCCCTCCGTGGCCCCAGGTCGGGGTGCCGGAAAGCCACCTCTCTCCAGCGGTTCTCCTTCCCCGGCCCGCTTTGCAGAAATGCTGCACACGGTTTAACTTTCCAAGCCTCGGTGTGCAACCTCGGGAAAATGGGAATAGCATCGCATAGTCCGCAGGAGTTCAGTGAACCAGTTTGTGCAGCGCCGGGCCTTCCCGTTCCAGTCCCTGCATAACTGGAATTGCAGGGCCTCCGCAGGCGCGACCGGGTTGCTAGGAAGCGAATTTGCCCCTTCCGACCTTGCGGTCGTTTAGAGGCAGTGGATGGAGCCGGGCACCGGATGAGGCCGCATATTTGCCAAAGTATTCCTGGAGAACTTCTCATTTCCCGTCGCTACACTGGCCCCCGAACTCTACTGCAGTTAATTGCATATCCTTTTTCCCCTTTCGGAGTTGCCTTTTGCATTATTTACTGGGATGGGTATGTACATAGTGCTTACAATGTATTTGTTTATATAACTATATCTTTATCATTTTCTCTAATTACAGAAGTAGTCATACCCATTACAAATATCCACTCTTAGGGTTTTATAATGTAGGACGTGATAACCCGCAGGGACAGCCTCCATTAACATCCAAGGCTCGCTGCTCTCTTACTCTAGTGGCTGGCAGAAATTCCTGTGCCCACGCTGGCGCGGAACCCGCAGGGCGGGTCAAGCGTGCTGGTTGCTAGGGCAACGCCCAGCTGTCTGCGCTGGAGCCTGGGAGGATCTTAGAAGTAGGGTTTGGTCCCGCCCTGGAGGCGGAGTTATTCAGGGAAGCAGGACGCGGAGGGAGAGCGTTTCCTACATTTACCTCCAGGTGGCGCTGTAGGATCGCGGATGCGGTACTGGGGCGGGCTCCTCTCCGTGAAATGTGCCAGCGAGGGGCGGGCCGGAACGGGGCCGAGGCGGGGCGTGGACCCGCGGCTGACGTTAGAAAGGTTACGGAGGGAAACGAACTGTTCAGGGACGGACCGTTAGACACTCTAGGGGCCTTATGTACCGGGACGCAGAAAGCGAACGCGTCAAAGAACGGGAGAAACGGGAGGTTCTGGGACAGGGAGAACGAAGGGGAGTTACGTCGCCTACGGAGTCGCTCCATCCTTCCCTTTTGCCCCTGGCATCCCCTGCCCTTCTCTCCCCACCCTGTGGACCTCCACTCTTCATTCAACCCTCTGGGACGCACTGGGGGCTCTGGACACACATGCACGGCGGGGCTGCCAGTGCTTCCTCGCCGCCAGCATCGGGCCCAGCCATGGCAAGCTCGCAGGGCTCCGGTGCCCAGGATGTCTGCTAGGAGAGGAATTCCACGGCACCGGGCATGCCAAGAAAAACGGGCGTGCTGTTCCTCAGTTCGTCTAGAGGAAGCCTTACGCCCTTCCCTTTTGGAAGCTGGGAATGGAAAAAGTGACTCAAAGAATCCCCAACAGGGTCACCATGAGTGTACCATCTTTCGCTCTCTTTTTCCTGGAAGTTTACGCCACCGAGGAGTACCATCTTTCGTCTCCTTTTCCCCGAATGTGCGCCATTTCACCATTACTTTTTTTTTTTTTTTTACCGTGCCACACAATCATACCTAGCACTTCCCATCACATATGGGGTCCCGTGGTATCAGTACCACACCCCCTCACGAGGGTAAATCGTCCCCTTTCTCTTGACCCTCCCCATCCCACGACCACAGGGATAGCCCTGGACACCTCGGTCCTGGGCATCCTGAAGATGTAGGCAGTGCAGGAGCGCTCATCAGACTTATACACACTTCTCAAGTCAAGAGAGAAGGAGACCACTGGCAGGAGACAAAGCAGGTTTATTAGGGTTCTGGGGCCAGGGATGCCTAAAGTCTGAGATGGTTCTCATGGCCCAAGGGGCAGGCCAGGGCAGTGAGAAGGGGTGAATCAGGGCTGAAGCCAAATCTTTGCATCTCAGAGTTCCTGGCCAGAGACCTCAGCAGTCAGTTCTGGGAGGGCTTAGGGATACAGAGGGGTTTTTCCTGTTCCCTGGGGTCTCTGAGATTTTGCCAGGACTGGGGAAGTGCTCTGGGGGCTGGGAGCCCTGAATGCACAGCCTTCATTTCAGTAACGACCATTTAATTTGTTCCTTGGCAGACTGAAGAACCTGGAGGATAGGGAATAAGGTTGAAAGAAAGAATGGGGGGGTTGGAGATCAAGCGCCTTAACACGGTCGTGAGGGGAGTGTCCACAAGCCCGCTTTCTCTAAGTGTCCCTGCAATGCTCCGTCACTAGGTGGCAGCAGCTCATCTGTGATTGGCTTGAGTGGGGCCAGGCCCGCAATACAGAACAGTCCAAACAGGCTGCAGCCAGCTCCCAGCTCAGGCCTGAGCCTGCCCCGCTGTCCACAGTTCCCGCGGCTGCAGCCAGGGCTGTGGCAGCAGGCCCGCTCTCCCCCAGGCCGTGCCCTTCAAGAGCCCGCCCACAGTGCCACGTCTAGGCAGAGACTCGGCCCAGGCCAGTCACTTCCTGCGCTCAGACACCTCGGCAGCCCACTAGCTCCAGCCTCAGCTGGCAGGGTGTCCTCAACACCCCGCCCCATCTCGTGCTGATGTGGCACAGCTGGCCACGGGGGGCTGGCCCGATGCTGCCACAGGACACCTGCATTCAGATGCAGGCATTCTCACATCCTGTGGAGGAAACAGCCTCTGTCCAGGACTTAGACACGTCCAGACAATGTGCACACACGATGCTGACATGCTGGGGACCCCAGGTCTGTCCCCCAGATCATCTCTCCGACCATCAAACCTCATTCCCCTCCGAAGAAGTCCTATCCCATGCTGTATGTCTCTTCCTCCTGCACAGTCTCCCTCCTCTCTCAGGGGCAGCTCGGCCCTGGGTTTCTCCTGCTTCTCCCAGCCAGAAACTAACTTTCCCCTCATTTCATCTCCAGTTCACGACCTACAACTTCCTTGGTTCTTCCTCAAGAATTCCATTAAAGTGCTATGTCTTCATTCTTTCCCCCTTTGGAAAAAACAGGAGCTGGGCTAAAAGTTTTCCCTGCGTTAGCTCTTCTACTTCTCTAAATAACACTGGGAGGAGTGTCCTGTGCTTCCGTGAGGCCCAGAGAGGTTGAGTAACTCGCTGTAGGTCACACAGCCTGCAGGCCCTAGGGTGGAATGTACACCCTGGGATGACTTTCCCCAGCACCTGGGTTCCTAACCGCTCTGCTCATTCCTCCTCCAGCCTCTTTCTGACCTGAAGGCTGCCACGTGGCTGCCTTCATCCCAGCGAAGTATGAGGAGGCACGGGAGCTGGGAGGAGGGAGAGGCAGGGTGAGCAGCAAGGGCAGTAAAGGAGGTGGGTTCCACACCGGATGGCTTGGGTCCGTCCCCTGCCTTAGCTGTCACAGCAGGGAGGTAGTTAGTGCACTGAGGCAGGAAGCTCCGTGAAAGCAGGATTAGTCTGGGCAGAGAGACCTGTGGGCAGATGGAATGCAGGTCAAGCAGTGGGCCTGACAAGCAGGAAGTTTGCACAGCTGCTGAACCAGTCAGGCCACAGATCCAGGAACCAGTACGCGCCCCCCCCTCCCCAGCGGGGGCACATGCATCCCAGATAATCCCAGATAATTCCAGATAGGACCATGCAGGAGACTGGCGGGGATGGACTTTTCCACAGCCAGGTCATTCAGGGGCAAGGGGACAAGTGGTGAGTGGAGACGGTTAGGGGGTCCCTTAACAACTCCAGCAGGAACCCTAAACAGCATGGACTGAGAGGTTAGAGAAGAAGTCCTATTTGGTATCCCTTCTGGGTTTGGGAGACCATCAGGGGCTTCAGTCCCCAGAATGCGTTGGGGGACAAGGGACCCCAGTCATCTCCAGGAGTGGTAGCTCACCCTGGGGTTTTGATCCAACTATGCCAAGCCAGGAGATGACCCGGCGACTGGCGAGGCCTGTATCATTATGCACACCCGGCTCTGCACGACTCTCCAGGAGATGGCCTGTCCCTGTCCCACCCCTTCCCTCCTGCACCCCGACTTCTCAGCCTCACTGCTCCCCCACCCCCGGGTCCCCCTGGAGGCTCTGCTCTCCTCCCTCTAGCCTACTTCTGGCCAAGGCAGACGCAGGGGGCCTACCTGGGCCACACTCTGTTCGGTCAGGCTGCTGTCATCTGCCTGCAGGGTAGCAATGTCAGAGGGCGGTCAGGCCAAGGGAGGGGATCGGGTGAAGAAAGCGAGGTGAAGGAAGGGGGCTTTGGGGGGGTGATGCAGCAGTGGGGGGACCCAGAATGCACCTGTATCACGGTGAGTGGGAGCCTCCCCAGCAGCTTGCCACTCAGAAGCCAGGCCCCTGGGGCCCATCTATGGGTGCATGGAGAGCAAAGGCACAAAGGGGAATAAAGATGACAGAGAAGGTTTCATCCAGACAGGAGGAGCCAAACTAGGCAGGGAGGGTCTCTCTGTACCCCCACTCTCCAAACTCAAGGCCAAGGCAGCCACCTGGTGTCTTTTGGAGAATTCATTTCTTTCCCCACTCTGTGCTTCCCCCTGGGGAAGATGGTGAGGTACCCGGTGATTCTATAGGGGGGGAGATGGCAAGAGATCTCTTTTATTAACTCCCACCCCCGCAAATGCATCGACCCAGTACTCGCTTCTGCTAGACCAGCCTGGGTTCCTAGCCTCCGGGACCTGGCATCGCCTGCAGCAGGAGGACAGGAGGCGGGGAGGGTGGGAACAGCAGCCCCGGGGGAGACAGGAGTCAGGGACACGGAGGAAGACTCTTACCCTAAAATTCACTTTCTGGATCACTTGCTGAGGGTCGCTCTCCAGAATCACGCTACAAGATGAGAGAAAAACCAGGAGGAAAATCAATGACATGACTCTCCCCTCTTCTTCCTCTTCCCGCCGGGCCCCTTCGGGCCCCTTCCCTCCCTTACCACATCCTGCAGGTGCCCCCCCGGGGTGCCTTCCCACTGATATTGCTCAGCCAGAACACTCCCTCCTTCTGGATGCTTTCAGCTTTGATTCCTCTATGCTTCTAACCTGATGGTTGCACCCCTGCTTGTGCCTGCTCGGAAGCTTTGAAACGGGGTGAGGGCAGTCCGGTCATTACCAGAGTGTCAAAAGCAGAGACCGTAACACTTTGAGCTCTTGAAAGTTCACTTTACACTCTGGATCTAGAGATGGATTCAGATGCCGGGAGGGAAGGGAGGGCCCCTGGGGACCCCATCCGTTTCACTAGTATTCTATGCCTCACGGTCATGCCGTGTAGGAGAGAAAGAGAGCACTTAAAATCAGAATCTGTCTTCCCTTTCAATAGACCCAAGTACCAAGGCTTTTTTGGCTAGTGGGCAGTCTTTCAGCACACAGTGGGGGTGCGGGGAGCTTCTGTGGATATGTGCAAGGGTGCAGGTGTGAGGGCCGGTCACTGTGGGTGGAACAGAGGTGGGGGGATTGACTGAATGCTCCTCTTCACCCCATGAGGCTCCTCTAGGGCAGAAACTGAGTTTGTCTTTCCTGCCAGTCCCAGGGGACCAAACAGATATTTCTGGAGAGCCTCTTCCAGGCCCCATCCCTGGGGCACCTGGCACCCCTTCACCAGAGATCCTGTCATCCATAAAGACAGGAGCATCCCAAGCCAAAACTCCAGTTCAGGGACTGTCTCAACTGCCACTGTCCCGGTTTTCCCAAGAGGGAAAGTGAGCTCCTCGGGGGGGGCAGAGACTGGGCCTTCTGGGGGCACAGGCCTGGAGGCATGTAAAGCTTACATCCTCCCTTGCACAGGCTTTTCCCAGGCCTTCATTTTGTATTTATAATAGTGTGTGTGTGTGTGTGTGTGTGTGTGTGTGTGTGTGTGTTCCATAAAGAGGTCCCACACAATTGTATACACTTCACGTCCCACCAAAGCTGGTCTTACCCCACTCACTTTGGGGGTGGGGCAGTTAGCACAAGGCCTTGCCGAGACAGGCAGTGGACAGAAGGAGGCGGGAGGGAGGGCGTGCGCGGTGCCCCATCTCCCAGAGCATACGGGGTCGTGGAAAGAGCACCATCTCTGGAACCATGCACGTGGTGTTTGATCTTGGCCCCCTGCTCCCCAGCCTTGGGACCTTGAATCTCTGAGCCTCTGTTTGCTGTCTACGAACTGGCTGTTATGAAAGAGGCCAGTCTTTAAGGTGATTGGTTTCTATTATCTTTTGCCCCAGAGCCAGGAGTTCTTTCTCTCCCTCAGTATCACCTGCGCGGGAAATTCACTACCCAACCCTTCCCCACCCAACGCTTCCCGGAAGGGCTCCCGGCTTCCCAGGAATATCCGAGCACAGGGGGAGGAGGAGAGGTTCACTGAGAGGAGAGCCCTGAGCTTCACCCGCCTTACTTCACTGAACCTCCACACCCGCTGAGGTAGTCCCCTTACCCCATTGGAAACATGAGGAAAGGCAGGCTGAGGGAGAAAAAGCAACAGGCCTGGTCATGCATCTAGTGAGGCTGGGAAGGAGCTCTAATGGGGGAGGGGTGGGAGTGGGGGGTGGAGGCAGCCGGATGCTGAATGGGGATCTCCTAGGAGGGGCGGGGGCTCGTGCTGCCCCTTTCTCCTGGGCACTGGAGATCAAACCATGCCCCGAAACCCTGCCTGTTCAACAGTCAGCCATCGTTTGCCACGAGATTGCTTTCTTGTTTGCTTGGCTTCGGCTAACGCTGAAATCAACCTCCATCCTCATGAGCAGGGGTGGGGGAAGGGAGGGAGGAGCTGGCCAGAGAGCCAACAATGTGCCTGGAACCATCTAATGCTGATGACCCTCAAAGCATCTCCCGCTGTGAGTGTCCCAGAGCAGCCCCTCTTCCCTCGGCCCTTCTCCTCACCCGCCATCCACGATCTCGTCCAGCACCAAGAAGGCTCCATCCATGTTCTCCAGCAACCAGCGCTTCTCCACATTCTTCCTGAAGGCAGACGCAGCTCCTGGACCTCTCCATGGCCAGGAGGAGCTGGGTTTCTGCCCGGGTGAGGCGGACCCCTCTCTCTCCACCCATTCCCCCACCCCCTCCCCCACCCCCACCGAGCACGGGGAAGGAGAATGTCAAGGGCAGTGAGGGCAGCGCCTATCAGGAATCAAGGGATTCCTGAGCTTAGGGCCCCCCTATGCCCAGCCGCCCACACGCGGGGCGTTGACGCTGCAGCCACCAAGTTATCCCTAATGCATTTCGTAGCTGGGTTAGATGATACAGCTGTACTGCAGTTCATTGTCTCAACTGCAGACATTCATTTTTGGATTATCCTGGTTTGCTTTACCCAGGCCATGTTCACGGGGACAGATACCAGGTAACGGAATGGGGGTGCAGTGAAAGCCACCCTGAGCCTCAAGTCAGAAAACCTGAGTGTGAGTCTCTGTTCTGATATAAACGGACTGTAACTCCAGGCAAATCACCTCGCTTCTCTGGACCTCATTTTCTGGCCATAACCTCATGTGGCTCTGCTCTGGGTGACACCATGGTGGTCCAGTAAAGGGCTGGTAAAGGGCCAGTAAAGGCCTTGAAGGAGGACGCTCTGGCTCCAGTCTTATCTTTTGGGGACTTCGGGGGAAACCAGAGGAAGAGTCCCCCCTCTGTGATGTATCAAGACCTGGGCAGCGAGGGCCTTGGAGGGCAGAGGACCTCACTCACCTTAACACGTGGTTCAGGGACTCAAACAGGCAGGTGAGAACAGACATGAGCATCAGCTAAGGACGGGTGGATAGGGAAGGAGGAAAACAAGAGAGGTTGAAGTTGAGAAGGCCAAAAGGAGCATTCGGGGTCGACTTGTGTAGGCAGTTGTCCCTTTTCAGAGAGGACAGGGCTGGAGACTGAATGCAGCTTGACCCCAGGGTGCCTCCCCATGCATGGGCTGAGAAGCTCTGGGGTGCCCCACTGTGGGACACTGAATGTATTCTTCCGTAGTGAGAAGGAAGAAACCAAGGCTCCCTGCCCGGGACTTCAGTTCTGGTTCCCAAGGAACCTAAGAGGCATCATGCATATGTCCCATCCCAGAAGGAATCGTTCTGGCTGCTCTCCAGCCCCCAGAGCCTAGAAGGAGGGATACCAATGATAAGCCTTCAGAACCCAGCTTCTACCCCAGAATCCAAGCTATGGACAGCCCCTCTTTGTGACCCCAACCTCCTGAATTCACCTCATTCTCATGGGAGGAGCCCACCACATACAGGAAGAGGTCAATGCTGCTCTTGTAGACGATGGTCATGGCCCCGAAAAACGCAATCTCGCCTAGAAATGGAGGAGGCTTTCAGGTCTGGCTACCTCTGCCAGGCCCCTCCTCCCGATCTCCAGCTCTACTCTCTGCCCCCTTTTCCTTCTTCATTTTCCAAGGAACCCTTGAAAAGACTAGCACTAGGGACACCCCCATTAGGCTACTCTGTGTCCTTTCCCGCAGCCTCTACTCTATGGTCTAGTAACTGTCTCATTCTGAGAAGTCAACAAATCCAGGGCAGGGTCGACCTTCAGTCCCCCTCCCACCATGTGCAATGCCTTGTTCCAGCCCCAGGCTGGTGGGAGTCACAAGATGCAGTTGGCCTCTTCTGCTGAGAGAGGGGTCTGGGTGTGTTGGGGGGGGGGTGGGCGGGTTTGTGAGGGATCGGGAGTGAAGCTTCCCCAGAGGAAGGGAGAGGAGAACAGCTGGGAGGGAGAGGAAGAAGAACTCCGAAGAAAAGAGAATGGCCTGTGGGTATGTATGGCTGACAGGGACAGATGTGTCCAGATGGAAAGGATGGCGATGTGCATCTGAGAGTTCTGGGCAAGGAAGAGGCGGACACTTACTGTCAGTCCGGCTGGTCTTGTTGAAGACATTTTTCTCGAAGGCCATCTGCTCCTTCAAGGAGGGGAATGTATCATCATAATACTATGAGAAAGGGAAGGAGAAGGGGGTGATATTTTCCGCAGAGCCTGACTCCTCCCTGCATGGGAGGTGCTGGCCCAGCAGAGCCCCGTCCCCCGTTTGTTGCCCTTCAGGCCTGTGTGCTCACTGTTTCCCCATTCACACACATTTTAAGCAAAGGAAGTCATAAAAAGTAGAGGAATTTTAAGCCCTGCTTTTGGAGTCCTCTCCTGATTTCCTGCAGGCTTTTGTACATTTGGCAGATGTTCGGTGTGCTAAGGACTGGGGTGGTCAGTGGGTCACCCTGTTCCTACAGGAACCTGAGTCCACAACAAAGATGGCAGAGCCGGGGTCCCTTATCACAACAATGACAATCACAGCAGCTCCTTTATTATCCCCATTATATTGATGGGGATGCGGAGGCATGAAGAAGTCAGATAACTTCCCTGCGATCTCGCCGTTGTAAGGGACAGAGCCCAGGATGGTCGGACTTCAGACAGGGTCATGGTGTTGAAGACTCACTATCTAAAGGAAAGTTCCTGGCGCGCAGCGTAACTAGATGGATGCTCTTTTGTTTGGGCCGGTGAGCCTCTTTCTCTGACTCGGTGTCTTAGACTGAACATGGATGGATGGGTCCTGCTGGGAGGTGGCCCTAGAGCCCCTGGCACGGCTGGTCTACCTCTGATCATCTGCGGGCACAGAGTGTGATTGGCTCAGCTTTCGATTTCCTGGCTGTGGATTTTGCCACTTAGAACCCCATCTGCAGGCAAATTAGTAGCCTCCCCGCTCACCGCTGCTCTGGGGAACCAGCTCATTTGAATACCAGGAAGACGAAAAGTTTCAGTCCCAAACAAACAAACAAACAAAGAAACAAATACATCTAGAATGCAGTTCGTAGTTCGTTTAGATGTCATAGTCCTCCTGTGGTTAACTGTGTCAAGGACAGACATTTCTTTTCGGATTATTCCAGTTTGGTCCACCCAGGCCATGTGGGACAGACACCAGACAACTGAAGAGTTGGTGCAGAAAATCACCCTTCTGAGCTTCAAGTCAAAATACCTGAGTTCAGATCTGTGTTCCGATAGTAACACTTGTGACCTCCGGCCACTCATCTAGCTTCTCTCAACCACATTTTCTTCATTTGTGAAAGAGTTGGATCATATAGTCTCTAAGATGCCTGGTTCTAAATTCTCAGGCTCCTCTGGCTAAATCCTTAGTGTTTCCCAAACTGTAGAAGAAAAGTGGAGGTTGCTTATACAGAATGTGGGGACTAAGACTCCTGGGTCCCAGGCTCAACACTCCTCTGACCCCTCGGGAGGTCCCTTCCGTGCCCAAGGTCCAGCTGGCCAGCGGAAAGAATGATGAGAAGACATTTCAGGGGATGTGAGTAGGAAGAGAGGAGCCACACTCCCCTCCGCCCCGGTGCCAGCAGTCTGACAAGGCAGGAGGATGGACAGAATGACCTTTGGAGGGGTCTAAGCTGAGTTGCTCTGAGTCACTGAGCCCACAGTGGGGTCTCTCCTGAGAGAGGAGAGTCAGCTGGGTGGGGACTTCAGTTCTTGGGGCTGTGGCACAGTGTCCTCAGGGGCCTTCCTGCGAGGGTGGGAGGTTACCTTGGCCAGGAGGCGGTGTCCGTCATTATCTAGGATGAAAACAGCCTTGATGGTGTAGAGGGAAGGTTCCTGCAACTGACACCAGGGGAGAGCTCCGTTGGCTCCTGACTCAAGGCAGACACCCTGCCATTGGCTCTATGGCATCTGCTGGCCCCAGGAGGCCATCCTCAGAGTCCAGCGACCCCAAAGGTCTACAGCTGGTTCTGGCCCACCCCTGTGCCGCACGGGCCAACTCCGGTGCCTGCTCCGCTCCCAGGCAGATGTTCCACCGCAGGCCCCGGGTGGGCGCTGTGCCCATTGGGTGCAGAAGGTCCGTCCGGGCCCAAGTTCTGTCATGCACTGACTGCTCCAGAGCCCGAGTCGGAGTGTATCACAGAACCTGGGCCGGGGGGACAGCGGCGCCGAGCCTCCTCCTTCCAGCGGACGCCGGGCCGAGGCTGGACCCGCGCTCTCAGCGCGCCCCCAGCCCCCTGGCCCGGGGAGGGGGGAGCTCCAGAAGCCCCGCACGTCAGCCCACCCCCCGTGAAGCTCCAGTCCCGGGCGGCCCCGCCA
>NC_048230.1:22646623-22730896 GCF_002007445.2 Ailuropoda melanoleuca | reverse complement strand
CCCGGCCCGCCCTGTCCGCCGGGCCGCCCCCCGGAGGCCGCCGCCCGTGCGGCCCCCGCGGCCGCAGGCCCCGCGCCTCCCCCTCTACCCCGCTGTGCATGTCTTCCCTTCTCCCCGTGGCCCTTTCCTGCCTCTCGCCCTCCCCACTCTCCCTTCCTGCCCACTCCGCCCTGCGCCCCGCAGCCCGGCTCTCCTTCCCCTCTCTCCTCCTCCGCGGCGCTCGGTGCCACCGAGGCCAGAGCTCCCCGAATCGCGCTTTCCCGGGCCCGGCCCTGCTTTCCCCGGCCGCCTCCCCCCTGGCCCGTGCGTTTGGTTTGCGGCGGGGTCCGCAGGCTGTCCTGGTTAGACCCCTCGGGGACAAAATCGCTGTCGTCATCCTTCGGGTCTCAGGGACAGGTTGTAGGAGTGAGAGCAGACAAGAACCGTTCCGGGGAGACCCCTCTGTGCAGAAAAGTTTCTCCCACTCCTCAGGAAGGGAGCCATGGCCCAGAGACAGCTCCCCAGAATCTCCCAAGACACAGACAGGACCATCTGGGGCAGGACAGATGCCCAGGAACACAAATGCCTCCCCGATGGCACCAGGCATTGCCATGCTTTGGTTTCTTCGGTCGGGGGACACCCGAGTTCCCACTTTCACTTCAGGCGGCTTCTTAAGGCCCGTGGGAAATTCATCCTGGGAAGGTACAAAGTTATGGGCCCTTACTCATTTGCCCCTAACAACACCATGCGAGTATTTTGCATTTAAACAGTTACAGCCCTTAGCTGATAGAACTCACACCTGTGGGATAGGTACCATCACGCACATTTGAAGGGGCGGGGCCTGTTCTGCCGTGTATCACACTCACACATCCAGACGACTGCTGAGTGGGCTCTTCCTCTGCTGACGAAGGTCTTCTCACTCTTTGAGGGTCAACTTTGTCACCAGAGGGAACCTAACCCACCGAACTAACTCGATAGGTCTCTCCTGTCACATTCTCTGTCTCAGCTCCCTACTTATTTCTTCCATTGTACCTTTTGTAATCTTAAAATACCGTCCTTACTGAGTTATTGACATACCAATGTGCATGGTCCTTCTCCTCACCAGACTCTGAGTCCTAAGAGAACAGAGATCATGTGTCTGTCTTGTTCCCCGTGGAATCCTCGGGGCCCTGGACAGGGCCTGGCTCGTGACAGGTACTTCGTAAGCATTTGTGAAGGGAGTAAGTAAATGAATTCCCGATGACAAAGATCATATATAGTCACAGACTACCTATTTTAAATAAAGAATTATAGAAATGTATTTATCAATGAAACTGTGTTTTATGCACTGTACAAATATGGAGTGCTTACTCTACCAGGTACTTTTCCAATCACTGGGATAAAATAAAATCTTCCCTTCTTGGAGCTTATATTCAAGTGTTTGTGTGTGTGTGCATGCATTTCTGTGCAAATCAAGTCACAAATAAATAAGATAGGTACTGCATGAGTTGGTGATAAATGCTACAAAGAAAAAAGATCAGGAATGTGAGGGGTTGGGGAACGCAGGGCAGAAATGCCATTTTCATTAGGGTCATTTGAGAAAGGCTTCAAGAAGGTGACATTTGAACAAAGAGCTGAAAGAGGAAGAAAGCGAGCCACGCAAGCATCTGAGGAAAACATCTGCCAAACCTCTTTCTTTGATGATTTAGAGGACACATCTGAATCTTCCCTGCAGGCTATTGGCGCTATAATAGTGAACGTGAATCAACGCTATTCGGTGCAATAGGGGGAAAAGACGCAGTATTTTATTTGTTTGGATTCCAGATCGTCAGAAGTTATGTCAACGGTCATGCTGGCTCAGTATGTAATAAAAAATACTGATTTGATTATTTCGATGCCTTAATATTTTTGTCAGCTACTTCATTTTTAGCTCATATTTACAAGGACAGCATCAAAAAGCCTCCAGGGGGCATTTCCTAGCCTCTGTTTGGCATATGGTACCCACAGTGGGAGAGGGTCAGCTTACAGAAGAAGGGAGGGAGGGGGACACCTGGGTTGATAGGGGGCTTAGGGAGCCCATGTGGCCCGTGGGGAGTGGGGGTGGGGGAGCTGGTTACAGGAGATTGGATGAGAACCCACTGGAGAGGGGTATAGGGTCTGGGATGAGAGAGAAGGCCCTGGAAGGAAGCTTAGGAACCACAAAATCCTCCCCACTATCACCTCCACCACCTTGGGTGTTGCTACAATTATAATTACTGGGATCTCTTTACATGCTGTGGTAAATTCAGAGACCTCAAGGTAAGTTTTCCAGAAAGAGATCCTCCCCAGGGATGGTTCCTGCCCTAAAGTCCCTTAGCAGAGAGCTCGGGACTCATTCTCTTCTCTGGGTACACCTTTAATGGGGTTCTACGTAAAAATACTGGCTCAATGAGCATAGTGACAGGACAGCGTCTTCTCCAGAGGACTGTCCCCTTCTCCAGGGGACGTCACAGCGTAAGCCGGGCAGCACCTAAGAAGTGCACAAGTGCAGCGATGAGAAGCAGCTGGAAAGGCTCCCTGGAATAAGGAAGCCAAAGCTGTGATCAGAAAGAATGCAGCCTCCGGCCTCCCTGCTCTCTGCTCCCTTGGGCGGGGGGCGGTGAGGATGAGGGGCATGGGTGAGGGGCTGCGCACATCTCTCACCAGCTGGAGTCTGCGGACGGAGTAGCTGGACCCTGACTTGGTTCTGAAAACTAAACACAGGTCCCTGCCCTTGGGAGTCTCCGGGAGGCTAGTGATTCACATGGGTTCCCCTCTGGGTCTTGGTAGATCTTGGAGGTGAGACCATTCCGTTTCCTCTGACTCACTCTCCTGCTGCCACATTTCTGTGCTGTCCTAGGATTTGGGCATCTGTTCTTGTGTGACAAGAAGAAACAGCTCCCTTGGGTAACAGCCTCTCTGTCTCTCTCTCTCCTTCTGCCTCCCTCTCTCTCTCTCTCTCCTTCTTGCTATAATGTCAAGAGGGGGAGGTGTGTGTGGAATGCGAGGTGTGGATGTGTGTGCTTGTGGCATCCTCCAGAGAGAAAATGAAAGCTTCCATGCTCTGAGTGCAGGATGAGTTTCTAGTTGGCTGTCCTAAGGACAGCTCTCATTTCTTAAAGGCAGTTTGCCTTTCTCTGGGCTCACTCACTCTGGGTGAGCCTCATCTCAGGCACAGGTGGCTTTATACACAGGCTCTGATTTTATTTATTTTATTTTATTTTTTAAAGTAGGCTCCAGGCCCAACGTGGGCTTGAACTCATGACCCTGAGATCAAGGGTTACATGCTCTACCAAATGAGCCAGGCAGGGGCTCCACGGGATCTGATTTTTAAACCTGGTGAATCTGTATTTTGTTATCTCCATTTAGCTCAGGAGGGCCCAGCAAGGAAGTGGGAGAGCCAGATGTTTGAACCCCACTCTCAGTCCAAAATACCCACTCTTCCCACCTCACCATAGCACCTCCCTGAAAATTACCCAACATTGTTGGGGCAATGTGGTGAGGCATACAGAATGGCTGAACCCAGCTTCATACATTGTTACCAAGGCATGAATGAACAATGAAGTGTTTTCATTGGATAGTTCAAGGAAGAGGGCATTTTAGGACTGAGAAAGACTATATCCTGAACTCAAGTGGATTCTAGGCTGTACTTATGCATTACCACTACTGTCTTTTTTACCCAATTTGGATTCTTGCTCCAAGCTGGCGATCCTTTACTTTGCACCTAAGAATCACCTGAGGAGTGTTTTCCAAAATCCTAATGCCCAGGGCTGCTCTGGGAGACTCTGACCTAATCGGTTGGGGGTGGGACCTGGGCATGGATAATTTTTACAAGCCCCCTAGAGGAGTCTAATGTGCAGCCAGGGTTGAGAAGCAATCTTCTAAGACAGCCGGGGTGTAGGGGTGCACAGGGAAGAGGCTGGCTGGTGGAAGAGCTTTACCTCTTTTGAGGGTTTAATGGTAACAAGCTTGCTAATGATGTTTACCATGTAAGAAAGGAGGCCAGATGTCTGGATTAGCTGGATAACTAATTGATTTCCTTGTAAGACGTGCTAACATTTAGTATCGACAGGAAGTAATCCTACAATCTCTCCGAAGGGCTGTAGGGAAATCTCGAACAGTCATCTAATACACTCCCCGGATTAGATGGGAGTTGGAGAGTGAGAAATATTTATATAGATTAGCAACATTTAAAAACATTTTTTTTAAAGGAAAAATAATGGGCAACCAGAATAGCCGAAAGACTAGATTTCCCCTTAGGCGAAAAAGCAATCCCTGCTATTTCAGAAGAAATCCAACCCCTTCTCTGAGGGTTTCCTGGCAGATGTCCTCCTCCCAGGATGACTGGAGGATGGATGTGCCTGCTGGTGGCAACAGCTTTTTCCACGGAGGAAGCTGGGTCAACACAGATATACCCCAGACGAGTAGGGAATTCAGTGTATAGCTAGCTGGCTCTTTGATGACCCTAAATCCCTGTGCATTAGAACGAACTCTCTTCCTGGCTTCCCACTGCCTTCTCCTTTCCCAAGCGGTCTCGAGTTGCGAGGGCAAGGCCTGGTTTTACTGACAGCTCTTGGCCTCTCCCTTAGGGAAGGGAGCGCATGTGTTCACTTTTTCCAGTGGTCTTCTCAGTCTGATTTAATGGATATACCAGGACTGATGACACATCAGCATGGCATCTTTCGTTTGCTTCTTGGGTAATTGTCCTATTAACAGCTGTCCCAGGCAAAGGAGAGGGAGAGAATGCCAGGGGAAGGGAGGAGGCTGGCTTCCTAGGTGAAGGACACACCCTGGATTTTATGGGGTTAATTAGTGGGTTCTGGGAAGGAGGTTTGCACCTGCTCAGACTTGATCTGGAACTCTCAACAGAGTAGAAGACAGTGTTTTGATCCCTGCTCCCTACCATGGAGTATTAACTATCCTGGACACCCACAGCCTGCCAGGCCTAACTGCTGCTGATTGAGACCGTCCCTATGTCTAGATTCTCCTCAGCCCTTGCAGCGGGAGAGCAATTCTGTCTCTCCCTCTTCCTTCCCACTCTTGAGTGCTAAGCAGGAAACTTGAACTATCCAGTCATTCCTTAACCCAATTATACAGTTCCTGATCCACCTCTCACCCACTGAACGAATAATTAGACACAGTGAAGCACAGTACTAGAAGTTGGCAGGCAGAAGAAAATGAAGAGGACAGTGTGGGCACGAATAAAAGACACTTCCACACCTCTCTCACCCCTTCTCTAGGGTTTAACACAGAGACCCTTCTCTTCTCAGTGCCTGCGCCTCCCTCTCCCTCTACACCCAGGAGCCCACAGAGACCCTTCTCTTCTCAGTGCCTGCGCCTCCCTCTCCCTCTACACCCAGGACCCCAGAAAGGAAAGGGGAGGAGAGGATGGGTAGGACTGTTATCTCAACAAATTTTGAGTCATTAAAAGTGACCAAATGAGTTTAAGCTTTCAAAGTGACATGACAGTGTCACGTTAGCTCCCCAGTGTGGCCTTCGACCTATAGCTGCCATTTCATTTCAGTGAATATTTACCTGATTTGACTTCACGGTAGTCAGTCTGGTGTCCACCATAAGGCTTTTTCAAGATTTTTATTTATTTATGAGAGAAAGAGAGAGCATGAGTGGGGAGAAGGGGCATAGGGAGAGGGAGAAGCACACTCCCCGCTGAGCAGGGAGACCAATGCGGGACTCGATCCCAGGACCCTGGGATCATGACCTGAGCTACAGGCAGACCGACTGAGTCACCCAAGCGCCCCAGGACTTTATTTCTTATCCCAGGCACCTAGCACCCTGGTATGCAGCTCAAAAGGAACTGGGAATATACAAGTGGACCTGTGTAAAACATGTTTTGTTGGTGCTAAGGTTTCCCATAGATTAATGGATGGGCCAGTTGTTTGTTTTTTTAAAAACTGTGTCAAGGTTTAAAAGTGTTCTGTATTTCCTGAGTCGAACAAACGACACTCTCCTATCTTCTCCAAACTCTTCTATTTAAGCCCTGTAACTTTAGTATCTTTCAGTTCTATGGTTTTTTAAATTCCCTTTTCAACCCCCTTGGTGTATATATATGTATATATATATATATATATTTTTTTTAAAGATTTTATTTATTTATTTGACAGAGAGACAGCCAGCGAGAGAGGGAACACAAGCAGGGGGAGTGGAAGAGGAAGAAGCAGGCTCACAGCAGAGGAGCCTGATGTGGGGCTCGATCCCATAACGCCGGGATCACACCCTGAGCTGAAGGCAGACGCTTAACTGCTGTGCCACCCAGGCGCCCCCCCCTTGGTATATTTTGAGAGTTAACAAAGCACACCTCAATTTCTCCTCTTTTCTTATCCAACAGGAGTATTTACCTTCACGGTCCTATTAATTCAGGGGCTGGTCTCCCGTTTCCTTGGTAACATGCCATATCCTCCAAAACCACATGGCTTCCAGGTTTTAATTTGTTTTTAGCAGGAACTTCTAATCACAGGCCTGCCTGCTGGAGTTCTCCTTCAATTATTCAGTATTTATTGTTTACTTTGTTTCTGGCACTGTTCTAGGTTTTGAGGACTCAACAGTTAATACACAGAATTCTAGTCCTCATGGAGTTTATATCCTGGCATTTACTAGAAGCCAAATAGTAAAACGAGTAAGTAAAACATGTGCTCTCTGAGTCAGTCTTTGAAATGCACAACTACCTAAGCAGTTTAAGGATTCAACGACTGGACGCTGGTATACCTTTCTGTACGAATTTTGAAAATGCTTACCATCCGTGAACCACCCCAAATTAAGCCTCCTAACTCTCCAAACACGTGAGGACTGCATGTTGTTATCTGAAGACTTAGCAGTTGGCCTTGTCCTTAGTTGTACAAGGACCTGTGATTTCGCCCGCTAGATTACAAGGATCTTCCTGGGAGTCAAGAATTTGAGTTGATGCCTCTTTGTCCCACAGCTGGGAACAAAGTCCTGTGAACTTCAACTCAGTGACTGCCTAAAGGTGGTCTTGGCATCAACCGTGTTAAAATTACCAAGTCATTACTAAGCAGGCAGGTTATCAGGCCGCCACCCCAGGGTTAAGTGAATCACGATCTCTGGAGTGAGGCTCAGAATCTGCAGGTTTCACAAGCTCCCCCAAGTGAGGCTGGGTATAAAGCAATGTTTGAAAAACCACAAAGATGTTGATTAGGTGAGACTGGCCAGCACCCGAAATCGAGGAAAATTCCTGAAAGGCAAGACTGAGCTCCGTGGTAGTCTGTGCGGGGGGCGGGGGGAGACAAGACAGGGAAGGGGAGCTCTACGGGACGCCCCTACCACGACAAAACTCGCCAATTATGCCACATCCCTCACACCGACAACGTCCCACCACCGGGGCGGCAACCCGCCCGCTGGGCCATTCCCGCAAGGCGACCCTTGCCTGGGACTTGCGACGCAACCGACCGTGACTGGCGCGGGCGACGGCCCCCGGCCTGCACAGAGCGGAAGCGGCGATAGCGGTTTCCGCTGCCAGCACCCAATATGGCGGCTCGAGCGTCGCCACCGCGGGAAACACTTGCTCTGTGTCCCGCCTCGGCCCCCTCAGGTCTCACTGGGCTTTTGCAAGTCACCGTGGGAACCTTCGGGGCGGGGGAGCATTCCGCGCTCCGGCAGCGACACCACCTCTCAACCCCGGCCCTAAGCCCTTATCCCCCAGGTAAAGAATGCCCTGGAAGCGCTAGCTTACACACTTTACGCCCCGGCCAGCGTGTAATAACTCGGGCGGCCGACGCACAGCGGAGGGGCCAGAATGCCGGGCGATAGGGCCTTCGCCCCACTTATTGGTGAGCCCACGCCGCGGGGCGGGCCTATGCGCCCACTGGGCTGTGGGCCATGTCAGTCTTGGGAAATCGGGAAAGGAAGGAGGAGGCACACTCAGCCATTGGGCTCTTTTGGCTGTCAATCAAAATGACATCCGGCGACGGCCGCGGTCTCGGCTCGTTGATTGGAGAAACGTGGTCCTAGGAAGGACGCGGAGGGCGGGCTTCCGAGTGAGGTGGGAGGAGGGGGCGGGGAGGGAAGCGGAGGCTGGGGAGCTCTAGGCCGGCCGGCGGTGGCGGCGGCAAGGCCGGGACTCGGGCTGAGGGCCTGCTGTGGCGGCAGCCGCGGACGCCGAGCTCTGCAGCGGGTATCAGGCACATTCCTTTCCCCGACGTGGGAGGGGGGCGGGCGCAGCGCCGCGGGGCCGAGGCTTGTGGGGTGAAGGGCGGCGGGGTGGAGCCCAGGGGCAGGAGGCAGGAGGCGGGAACGGGCGGACGAGCGGGGTTCGCGTCGGGCCGGGCCCAGGGCCTGGCAGGGAGGGGCCGCGAGCCCGTGGAGAAAGCCAGCTCCGGGGTGGGTTGGACTGGGGAGGGCTGAGGGCGCGAGAAGGCGTGGTGTGAGGCCCAGGCCTGGAGCGGGGTGGGGCCATCGGGACGGAGGGCGGGGTGGGGTTTGGCTGCGAGGGTGGGTCAAGGCCGGCTGAGTCGCACTTGTTCGCTGTTGCCCCAGAAGGCTAGAAGCCGAGGCGCCGACAGCGGGCATGGCGACTTGGTCCCAGCCGGACTCGGGTATCCGGGGCGGGGTGGGACCGGGCTCAGACCAGAGGCCTCTGGCCTTACCCGTCTTTAAGGGGCCTTGTCCGGTTTCTCGAACTTAATTGTCTCTTGGGAGGTTTTAGTAATAAATTGCGTGAGAACGGGAGGGTGGTGTAAGCAGGTATTGTGGGTCGCAGTTGTGTTTACTTTAACCAAATAAGGTGTGTGTGTGTGTGTGTGTGTGTGTGTGTCCGTCCGCGTGTCCCTCTGCCCCTTTAGGATGAAGTTGGTAGGTGGGTCACGACAGTGAAGAGGAGAGTTATGTCTTGGTTTATGAGGTTAATGGAAGCTCAAAAGTAGAGACCAGAAACTGAAAGGCGGATTTACTCTCTCCCCACTTGTCTGTCTGGGTTGAGAACTTGGCCTTATCCTTCTGCTTTGGCTCAGAAGGTCATATGAATGAAAATAAAACCTGCCTATTGCAAATTCTAGGTCGAATAATCCTCCTGCCTCACCGCCCCCACCCCCACCCCAAGCCCTTCAGCCCCCCTTCCTCCTTTTAATGTGAGAGATAGGAAAGGGAAATGATATTTTAAAGTTGGGAAAACAAAAGGTGTCCTGAACGTTGTCCTCATGTCTTTTTACACTCTTCTCCCATTAATAGTCTCCCCCTTCCCTTTAGAAGTGGAAGGGACAGGGATTGTAGGCAGTTTTCTCTTGAGAAATGGGAGGATAGAACTTTTCTTTAAGTTAGGAAATGGGCTTCTCATGCTAAAAATAGAAGCTGGGTAGCGTGTGGATGGGGTGGGGGAGGGTTGGTAAATCAGACAACATGTAAAATATTTTGGATGCCCCGGGCATTATCTGCTTATCCAAAACAAGCTACCTTTTAGGGTGTTACAAATTTAGTATCTAGAAACCGGGATCCTTTGTGAGCAGTATTTTCCTTTCCTAGTTCTGCCTATAACAGATTTTTGGTTTTTGTTTCTCTGGGAGTAAAATAATCAACTTATTTTTCAATAAAATATAAGAGTGGCATTTGAATGTGTTTCCTGCCTTCTGCCTTGATCATGGTGTGAAAATTTTGGAATCTTATCCTGTTGCTCTTGTGATTCCCATTTCAGGTTTCTCTGGAAACCCCCCTGGTAAGTGTGGAGGAGGCGGGACACTCTGACCCAAGACAAAAGGCCTGTAGCTCCAGCCAAAGAAAATAAACCTTAGGGAGAAGGAAAAAAAAAAACAAACCCATCAGCTGTTCCTGAGAACAGCCTGCAGTGGAATCTACAGAGAGGACAACTAATGTGAGTGAGGAAGTGACTGTATGTGGACTGTGGAGACAGTAAGTCACGTGGGCCCTGAGGGCCTGGACTGGGTTAGCAACAGTTGTACACGCTGAGGTGAGGTGCCGAGAAGGGAAAAGTGAATGTGGTCTGGAGAGTGGCCTTGGCTTCACAGGGTGTGCTTTCCTCTGAGGCCATCCGGGAGCTCAGCCCCTGTGTTCTGCCAGGGTGGGATACAGGGTTTGGCACTGAGGAGGGTAACTTGCTGGCTGGAGCAGCAGAGCAGTGGCCTTGATTTGTCTTTCGGAAGATTTAAAAACCAAAAAGCATAAACATTCTGGTCCTTCAGCAATGCTTTCTCTGAAGAAATACTTAACGGAAGGACTCCTCCAGTTCACCATTCTGCTGAGTTTGATTGGGGTGCGGGTGGACGTGGATACTTACCTGACCTCACAGCTTCCCCCGCTCCGGGAGATCATCCTGGGGCCCAGTTCCGCCTACACTCAGACCCAGTTCCACAACCTGAGGAATACCTTGGATGGCTATGGCATCCACCCCAAGAGCATAGACCTGGACAATTACTTCACCGCCCGGCGGCTCCTCAGTCAGGTGAGGGCCCTGGACAGGTTCCAGGTGCCGACCACTGAGGTAAACGCCTGGCTGGTCCACCGGGATCCAGAGGGGTCTGTCTCTGGCAGCCAGCCCAGCTCAGGCCTCACCCTCGAGAGTTCCAGTGGCCTCCAAGATGTGACAGGCCCAGACAACGGGGTGCGAGAAAGCGAAACGGAGCAGGGATTCAGTGAAGATTTGGAGGATTTGGGAGCTGTGGCCCCTCCAGTCAGTGGAGACCTAACCAAAGAGGTTAGTGACCACACATCGGGGTGGGTGAGAGGGGTTTGGGGTTTCGGGTGGTGGGCTGGTCCTGAAGGAGTGAGGTCATAGTACTGACCCCTGTAAAGAACCAGAGTGGTTTGGGAGGGGGGTCTCAGGCATTGTTCTTTGACAGGAATGAGCTGAATTGTCTGACCAGAACTGGGGGCTGGGAGCATTTCCTTGTGTTGAACCATTGACCCACCTCTAAATGTACGGTCAGGACAGTGGGAGGTTCCTAGAACATGCCAGCGTGTTTACTGCTTGGATTTCAACATGACTTCTGGAGGCCCCGGGGTGGGGGAGGGAGTGGTGTTGTGATGGGCTTTGATGCGGTGTGTATCTGTTGCTAAGACACAAATACTTTGTGGACTCTTGCCTTGTACCTCCCCCACATCAAAACACACATGCATATCCTGAAGTTCTCCTCCTTTGTGGTCAGGCCTGTTGTTGTAAGGTCCTTGATAAGTCGGCTCTCCTGGGCCTGAGCCAAGGGGTAGATTTAGAGAGTTATTCTTGGCCAGGAGAGGGTCAAGGCTCCCATTCCTTGCTAAAGGCCTGCTGCAGGGAGTAGGGAGAAGAGGGCTGGGAGCTAGAAGAGAAACTGCATTCTGCTGCCTAAGTCAGCCTGCTTTGAGCTGTCAGAGATCTTTAGCTCCTGACACGTGGCTGACACTGTTCTGGGCAGAAAGTGAGGCACTTGCCTTTAACGATGTGAATGGCTCCTGCTGCTCCCACCTCACCGACATGATGACAAAACCACTTTGAGCTCTGTGTTTGGCCTGGGCTGGCCACTCAGCCTTAAGGAACTTGAGAAAAGGCCTGCTGCACTCCCCTGGCCACTAGGGAAGGGGAAGGCTGGATTGCACTGGGCTGGGTTTTCCAGAGCTGAGTCCTGGGGAGGGGGGTAGGGATGTAAAAAGTTTTACAGCTGCTGCAGATCTTGGCTCATTTTCTGCCCACCGCTCAGACCGGGTTTTGCCTCCTGTCCTGCGTCGGAGCCTGTTCCTGAGCTCATTTCTTTGAATGTTAGTGGCTGTCAAAGCTTGTGGCTTCCTTTGGGCCAGTGATGTTCAACTGGGGGTGATTTTGCCCGTCCAGGGGATAGATGGCCATGTCTAGGGACAGTTTTGGTTGTCAAAGCTGGAAGAGGTGCCCTTGGCATCTAGTGGGGAGAAGCCAGGGATGCTGCGAAACTTAGGAAAAAGCATAGGACAGCCCCCAGACGGCAGACTGATCTGGCCCTACGCGTCCCTAGTGCCAGGGGTGCCCTCTGCTTAGCTGCCTCACACTGGATCTGCTTTGAGAGAGACTAGAATTCTCTGAGCACGGGAGCTGTGAGCATTCCTTACCTTGCAGTGCCTCAGTTCTTCGATTCTTCCAGTGCCACTGGGAACTTTACCTTTTTTCTGCTTCCTCTGTCCTTTTCCTTCAAATGGGCTTCAGTCTTGGGAGGTGGTCTGAAGAAGTGTGCCTCTCAGCCTTCTCTTCGTCCTGCCCTGGGCTGGGTGTGTAACTGGCTCGCTCCTGGGAACTCTGCAGGTGAAGCTCCATTCCTGTTGCTTTTGGGAGCTCTCCTGGGATGGGTAGGGGTGGGGTGGGGTGGGGTGGGGAGTTTGGATATGATTGGATGGGTTGGGGCAGAATGGGATGAGACTTTGACCCTGCTTTCTTCTATTTCTTGGCCTTCTGGAAGGTTGTGCTGTCCCTGACCCCAGGCCTTCTCTGCTCCCTTTGGGGGGTTGGGGGTGGGTCAGCATTAGGGCCCTAGGCTGGGTGTGGGGGAAGGGAGGATTATTACGTGTCTAGAACAACATTTCCTCAGCAACTCAGGGATAAAAATACCCAGGGCCAGAGCATGTGACAGGCACTGCCGGAGCTGGTATTCTCCCCCCAGGGGGCAGCGCTCCCCTGCTGCCAGGCCGGTTCGATGGACAGCCGGAGCCCGGGCCCTTGTCAGGGATAGGATTCCCCTGGAGGTTGGCACTCCGCCCGGAGCAGGGGGTGGCTTGTGTACAACTCTGCGCGAGGAGCAGTCTGTGACCGAGGAGAACATACTGTCCCTGACCTGACCTTAGGGTCGAGGGGTGCAGCAGTGAGGGTGGACGTTGGAACTGTGCTCCCGGTTCTGTGGGTGGCGTTTCCCTAGCTTTAAAGATGTGGGCCAGGGGCCCGGCGGAGCAGCTCTGGAGCGAAGCTGGGGTGAAGGGGGAGCGGGGCGCACGTGTGCGGCCAGGATGTAGCGGAGGACCCGGCTCCTTCCGGGCTGGCCTGCAGGCTCGAGGCTTCCTCCTCCTGCCCGGGGCGAGGCCTGGCCGGCCCTGTGCCATCGAAGCCTGTGTGCGGGTGGCCGCCGTCCTTCCTCTCCTCTGGCCTGGGGTCGGGGGACAGAGTCCCTGGCTCACAGCAGGGCCGGGTGCCCGGGGTCCCGGCCCAGCCTAGCTTGTGATCCTTGGGCTTCTGGACGACCGGCCGCAGCCCTTCTGAGGAACAGGAAAACTACTTCCACTTCCAGGGAAGAACTAGATTCCCCGAGAAGCTGCGGGAGTGGTTTCTGCCCAGTCCTGAGTGGGCTGGGGAAGCAGGATGCGACAGGAGGGAGAGTGGCACCCCTTCCCCCCCCAGGGCTCTCTCACTGCGCCACCCCGGCTGGCTGACTGGGCTGGGTGGGGCTGCCCGCCCCTGGGTGCGTCTCCTTGAGGAGACGGAGGCGGCCCGGGGATGGGCTGGCTCCTTGCGGCAGCTTCTCCAGCTGCCCTGGTGCAGAGATTGGCTCGCGGCTGCAGCTAGGTAACAGGCGGTGGGAGGGGATTGGCTCCTTCCGCATCTCCAGCGGAGACTTGGGGGAGGAGATTGGCTCTCGTCGCAGCCTAGGTAACGACAGTGGGAGGGGATTGGCTCTTTCCGCAGCCCAGCTGCTGACCTGGGGGAGGGGATTGGCTCTCCGCAGCCTCAGCAGTGACCTGCGGGGTGGGAGGGGGAGGGGATTGGCTCCTTGCTGCAGCCTAGGTAACAAGTTTGGGGGGCGTGGGGAGGGGGGGAGAGGGAGGAGCGGGAGGCTAGGCCCTGGAGGGAGCTTGATCTCCTCTGCAGCTTGAGCACGGAGCATGGGGTGGGAGTCCCATCTCACTGCAGCCTCTGCGGTGAGCTCAGGGTGGGGGCTGCCGGGTGCCTGAGTGGAACTGGGGTTGTGAGGTGGGAGGGGGCTGCTCGAGGATGGAGGAAGGGGGCTGGGCTGGGCCGCCCAGGCAGCAGCACGGGCGGGGCACCCTCCTCGGGCCCCTTGGAGCTAGCAAGGGGCCACCCTTCCAGCCTGGTGTGCTCCCTGCAAGCCAAGAGCTCCTTGCAGCCCCCTGTCCGGCTTCCCGGCGCCAGCCGCCCCGGGGCTCCTCTCGCAGACCATGACCCGCCTGGACCGCAGCTCTCACAGTGGTGGGGGCCATGCCAAAGGGAGCCGGCCCCTTAACTCTTTGCTGGCTGGGCACCGGCTGGCCCAGCCCCCCTCTGCTCCTGGGTCCAGGGCTTCTGTTCAGGTTGGTGTGTGTGGGGAGACTAAAGGGAGAGGTACACCTGGGAGGTCTTGGGATCTGGGAGGGTTACGGTGGGAAAGGGATACCTGGTCAGGGCTGGGGAGGTGGGTCTCATGGAAAGGTATTGCTTTCTGGAAAGTGCTTTTTTAACCTCTGATTGGAAGGCAGGAGTTCAGGGCTGCTTCAGCCACAGGGGGATGGCATGTGTAGGAAGCCCAAATGGCTCTTATTTATTGGGGTTCTGTGCTGGTGGCTCTGGGGGTGGCAGTCGGTGCAGGAACTGTTCGGGAGCCACCAGGGTGGAGTGGGAAGGAGGCATTTTGGTGCCTGAGGTGGCCGTTGTGGCTGAACGGTGATGGGGCCCATGTCCTTGAGTGGGTTGACTGATGGAGCGCCAGTGAGTCCTGGGGTGTGGTGAGGAAGGGAGTGAGAGTGCTGGGGTGAGGGCATATCAGGGGCTGGCCTTGGCAGGGGTGGGGTGCCCGGTGAGGATCAGCTGACTGCCTGAGGCTCTCCTGGGACGGAGGCAGCTTGCTAGGATCAGCTGAGTGGGAGTTCTGGTGGGGATGGACCTTGAGGTGAGCCTGGGCTTTCAGAGTTGTGGGTGTCGGAAGGGGGACCGGCTGGAGGCAGGGCTGGAGGCCGCCCCGCCGTGGTCATTGGTTGCAGCAGGTGGTTGCAAATGCAGGGATTTTCCTCTCTGGCCCACCCCACCCCTTTATGCAAATGCAATGGCACCACAGGCTGATGCAAGCCTGGCCACCACGAAGCAATTCTGCGTGACAGTTCGCCCTTGCCTGGCCTGGCCAGCATCCTACAAACCCAAGTTTGAAGGGAGTCTCGTTCCCAGAATGAGAAGTGTCTCCTGCTTCCCCCTTCTTTCTTGTGTAGCGGTGAGGTGGCCCTGCCTTTTGGCCTGGCTGTATCTCTGTTCCTCAGCCCCCAGGCTTGTATGGGGTTGATCATGCTGGTAATTTTTGCTAGCTCTTGCTTTTTTGTTTTTGTTTTTTGGAGGCTGGTATCTGGAAATGGATGAATGAAGCCTTGTTGGTACGGAGGGGGCAGAGGCTGGGAGAGCTGCCCCCTGCTCTCAGGACGAATCTGAGTGATGCTGGGAAAGGCCCCTGGATCCTAGAGCTAAAGTCACGGTGATCTGTCTTTCAGGACATAGATCTGATTGACATCCTTTGGCGACAGGATATTGACCTGGGGGCTGGGCGTGAGATTTTTGACTATAGTCATCGCCAGAAGGAGCAGGATGTGGATAAGGACCTGCAAGATGGAGCGGAGCGGGAAGACACCTGGTCAGGCGAGGGCGCAGAAGCTCTGGCGCGAAACCTGCTAGTGGATGGAGAAACCGGGGAGAGCTTCCCTGCACAGGTACCCCCACCTCTGCCCACTTCTAGAAACTTCTCCTTAGAGAAGGCAGCCTCTGTCTGTGGGATGAACCCGAATGTATCTTTTGGGTTGGGGTCTCAAAGTCACTTGGGCTGAGGAAGGGGGAGTGGGTGAGCAACAGAAGCAGAGGGGCCAGGCCTTGGTAACAAACAGCACGGAGGAGGCGAAACACCTAGCAGCTTCCTGTTTGCGTCAGGACTCTGCCACTCTCCCTCTGTTCTTTCCTGGAGTTTGGGACGCAGGGCCAGCCCTCAGCCTGGGACCAGAGGGAGAGCGTAGGCCTATAGCCATCCCGGCCCTTCTTCAGCTTCCCCTTTGGAAAGACTGGGGAAGAGGCTTTGGCCCGCAGGCAGCCAAGGCCCAGGTCAGTCAGACTTACAGTTGCTGTTGCCACAGGTGCCTGGTGGGGAGGACCAGACGGCCCTGTCCCTGGAAGAGTGCCTTAGGCTGCTGGAGGCCACCTGCCCCTTTGGGGAGAATGCTGAGGTGAGCAGGACTCCAGGGAGAGCCCGGCCTGGGCAGCCTGCACGCCGTGTGGCCCTCTGCGCTGCCCGAGTGCCAGCTCCCGGTGCTGTCCTGGTCCTGGCCGGGGGTGAATTCAGAGGAAGGAAGAGACAACCTCAGGTGGTAGTCTCTGGGAGGAGTGCGACGTGCCCTTGCCTCCCCTCGTGAAAGCCTCTGTGTTTTGCCCTAGTTTCCAGCAGACATTTCCAGCATAACAGAAGCAGTGCCTAGTGAGAGTGAGCCCCCAGGTCTTCAGAACAACCTCTTGTCTCCTCTCCTGACGGGGACAGAGTCGCCATTTGATTTGGAACAGCAGTGGCAAGATCTCATGTCCATTATGGAAATGCAGGTAGGATTACCAGGACAGGACACAGACCTCTTGGACGAGGGGGTGGGGTGGGGAGGTGGCGTTCGTATTCAGCTGCTTTTTCACCTCTGGGAAGAGAAAGGAACAGTTCCCTGTCCGATCCAGAGGAAAGTGGGGACACTGAGAGGTCATTGTCCGGGTGTCTCCTTGGGGTAGGGGGTGCCGTCAGGAGAGGGGTTTGGGTTAAAAGCCCAGGGCTGAGCCTTCTAAAGCAGGACTGTCCCCTAGGTGTGCCGCCTTCTTCCCTTCAGGTAGATGAGCACGTGATCGAATGCTACACGCTTTAGCATTACTAAAACCAGGCATTCGTGCAGTGCGTTTGTGGCCGGTGCCAGCTCTCCTGCCCCTTACAGTCATCTAGTCAGCCTTTGTTATTTTAAAGGTGAGGAAATCGAAGCTCAGAGAGGTTAAGTGATGTGCCCATGGTCACACAGCCAGTGGTGCAGCTAGGTTTTCTCTATCCAAGGCTGGGTGTTCCTTTCGCTGTGCAGATTTTACCCTGAGGAGGTAGGCAGGGTTGGTATTTCCTTCCTCTCCCTCCAAGGTGGGGGAGTCTGGCCAAACAGCGGGGAGCAGGTTAGCCCCGCGTTGGGGTGGCCTCCACAGGGAGGACCCATCTCTGCCAGGCCTAGTAGGCCTGGGTGGACCAAGCGGGGCCAGGAGCTGAGCCTGGGCTCTGGATTCCAGTCTCTTGCCTTTGCACCCACGCAGCTGTGCCTGTGTTGGGTGCCTGCTGGCCTGAGCCCCCCGTCCCCCCGTGGGAGGGAGTCTGCTCCGAGGGAACTGTGACACTCTTTTTCCCCTCCCAGGCCATGGAAGTGAACACGTCAACGAGTGAGATCCTGTACAGTGCCCCTCCTGGAGACCCCCTGAGCACCAACTACAGCCTTGCCCCCAACACTCCCATCAATCAGAATGTCAGCCTGCATCAGGCGTCCCTGGGGGGCTGCAGCCAGGACTTCTCACTCTTCAGTCCCGAGGTGGAGAGCCTGCCTGCGGCCAGCAGCTCTGCGCTGCTGCCCCTGGTCCCCAGCAATTCCACCAGCCTCAACTCCACCTTCGGCTCCACCAACCTGGCGGGGCTCTTCTTTCCGCCGCAGCTCAACGGCACCGCCAACGACACGGCGGGCCCCGAGCTGCCGGACCCGCTGGGGGGCCTGTTGGACGAAGCCATGCTGGACGAGATCAGCCTGATGGACCTGGCCATCGAGGAGGGCTTCAACCCCGTGCAGGCCTCCCAGCTCGAAGAGGAGTTCGACTCCGACTCAGGCCTCTCCTTGGACTCCAGCCATAGCCCTTCCTCCCTGAGCAGCTCTGAAGGCAGCTCCTCGTCCTCGTCGTCGTCCTCCTCGTCGTCCGCGTCGTCCTCGTCCTCCGCGTCGTCCTCGGCGTCTTCCTCCTTTTCTGAGGAGGGTGCGGTCGGCTACAGCTCCGACTCCGAGACCCTGGACCTGGAGGAGGCCGAGGGCGCCGTGGGCTACCAGCCCGAGTACTCCAAGCTGTGCCGCATGAGCTACCAGGACCCGTCCCCGCTGTCCTGCCTGCCCTACCTGGAGCACGTGGGCCACAACCACACGTACAACATGGCGCCCAGCGCCCTGGACGCCGCCGACCTGCCGCCGCCCGGCGCCCTCAAGAAGGGCGGCAAGGAGAAGCAGGCCGACTTCCTGGACAAGCAGATGAGCCGGGACGAGCACCGCGCCCGCGCCATGAAGATCCCCTTCACCAACGACAAGATCATCAACCTGCCGGTGGAGGAGTTCAACGAGCTGCTGTCCAAGTACCAGCTGAGCGAGGCGCAGCTGAGCCTCATCCGCGACATCCGGCGCCGCGGCAAGAACAAGATGGCGGCGCAGAACTGCCGCAAGCGCAAGCTGGACACCATCCTCAACCTGGAGCGCGACGTGGAGGACCTGCAGCGCGACAAGGCTCGGCTGCTGCGGGAGAAGGTGGAGTTCCTGCGGTCGCTGCGGCAGATGAAGCAGAAGGTGCAGAGCCTGTACCAGGAGGTGTTTGGGCGGCTGCGGGATGAGAACGGGCGGCCCTACTCGCCCAGCCAGTACGCGCTGCAGTACGCCGGGGACGGCAGCGTCCTACTCATTCCGCGCACCCTGGCCGACCAGCAGGCCCGGCGGCAGGAGAGGAAGCCCAAGGACCGACGGAAGTGAGCCTGGGGAGGACGGGGGGTTGACGCTCACCGGGATGGAAACTGGAGAAGGGCTGGGCCTGGACCTGGACCTACCGTGGGGACTTGGATGCCTTCTTATCCAGTAGAGCTGCTCGGACGGGATGAACTGCGGGGCAGTGGACGCGCAGAGGAGGGCGCGGGCGCTGGCTGGCTCGGCTTCCCCCCCCCCCCCCGGGGGGGGGGGGGGGGGGGGGGGGGGGGGCCCGGCCCCCCCCCCCCCCCCGGGGGGGGGTGGTGCGGGGAGGGCGGAAGCAGCCAGGCCGTTTGGGTGGACAGGGTCCTCACCCCTGCTGTTTCCTTTGAGGGAAGGGGTGGTGATGGCATGGCTGGAGGCCGACCAAGGGGAAAGGGGGGGGATCTTGTGAGAGGAAAGTCGTAGAAAGTCTCATCCCTGGAAGGAAGCAAGGAAGGAACGAAGGAAGGAACCAAGGAAGGGGGATTAAAAAAAAAAACACAAAAAAACCCCAAAAAATCAAAGCGGGAAGAAAATCAAAGGGCAGGTAGGGTTGGCTCTGGCCGGGATACCAGACGGCAGGTTTTAGGTGGGACTAGGCCCTAGGCTTGAGTAAAGCCCACTTCACCCCAGGGGAGGGCGGAGCACAAGGTGGGGCCTGGGAGGGGCTTTGTGGGCTCTTCCAGCTCCTGCCCTGTGGCTGCCGGAAAGGGGAGCTCTGGGATGCCTCCTGACATGTTCTTATCTGGAGGGGAGCCACTGGGACCCAACACTGGCTTGGGGGGTTAGGGTCAAAGAGGAGAGGGAACAGGAAAGGGTCACAAGGCCCCCGTGCCTGTTAGCAGCAGCCCCAACACCGAGCATGCCCCTCACCGCCCTGCCACTCTCATCTCCCACTGTGCCCGTTCCCCGCAGAGCTGAGGCACCCACGTTTCCATCAGAGCCTGCATGCGAATGCCGATCTCCGATCTCGTCCCGCCCATGTGCCTCCGCCCCTCCCCGCTGCCTGGAGCTCTTCCGCAGCTGGGGTGCTGGCGGTGCCCCCAGTGCTGAGCCTGCGACCTCCTGGGGGCTGCTGGGAGGCAGGGGGATGGTGTGGAGAAGCCAGGCAGTATTCAGCACAACACTGGGGAATGACCCTTCCCTCAGGCCTCCCCCTCCGACAACTGGGCATGTCACTAGAAGACAAACCCACAAAACCCAGCAACAAAAACAAACTAGTCCTTTTAGAATTTCTTGCGCTTTGATTTTTTTTAGGGCTTGAGCCCTGTTTCACTTATAGGGTCTAGAATGCTTGTGTTGAGTAAAAAGGAGATACCCCAATATTCAAAGCTGCTAAATGTTCTCTTTGCCATAAAGACTCCGTGTAACTGTGTGAACACTTGGGATTTTTCTCCTCTGTCCCNGGGTTTTTTTTTTTTTTTTTTTTTTTTTTTTGGGTTTCTTTCTAGGAGAATGAGAAGTGCATGTATTGGGGGCTGAGAGCACCTACCCCCAGGCTCTCGGCCACAGGCTGCTTCTCTACACCCCCAGTTTAGCAAAGGCCCCAGGCAAAACTGCCTGGGGGAGGCAGAGAGGGGAGCGCCAAGGTGGCCAGATGGTTCCAGGACCACAGTGTCTTTATTTTTAACTGTTTGCCACTGCTGCCCCCACCCGTGCCTGGCTCTGGAGTACAGTCAGCCCCAGACTAGCAGGAGTGAGTTGTGGGGAGAGGATTCTCCTCCCCAGTGGGGGGTGGGGGGGTTCCTAACTGAGCAGTAGGGATAGAAGGCACGAGCCTGGGAAGTGCTTTTATAAATTATTTTCCTTGTAGATTTTATTTTTAATTTATCTCTGACCTGCCAGGGAGAGGAGAGGAGAGAGAGAGATGCTGTGAGCACATGACAAAATAAAATAAAATAAAATGGATGATTCATTCTCAAGTGCAATTTTTCCCTTTGAATTTAAATTGAGTAAAAGAAAGACCCCAGGAGGGGAGGATTGGCCATTGTGTGGCTAAGGCAGAGCTCACATTGGAAGGTGGGTGGAGAATAGGGGAGGTTGACAATGAGGAATTTAGGAAGACAATTAAACCTTCCAAAGGTGTTCATACCTCTTCACCTGTTTGCTAGTTGAATCCCCAAGAAGGATTCAGAATCCTTTTTGGCCTTTCTCCTAGGACCAGGCTGGGTGAGGTGCTGCCCCGTGGCCCAGCCCCTTGTCTGCCCACCCGTGAGAAAGTGCATTTTTAATCTTGAGCATGCTGTCCTTTCTCTGGTGGCACCACCCACCAAAGGGGTACAGAGCATCAGAGAGTAGCCCCACCAGTGCCCCGGACTGAAGACCTGAAATCCACGAGACCGGCCTGCGCCAAGCACTTCAGTGGAACAGCAGAGCCACAGAACCAGAGAAGCAGGAAGCTAGACCGCAGGGTTTAAGGCATCAGAAAGCCTCCCCGGCTGAGGTGAACAGAATCTGTTCTCCCTCAAAAAACCTGCTTTAATAACGAGCCCACAAAGAGCCAGCTGCTTCCAGGCGCTGGGGCCTTGCAGGAGCCACCACCACACACTGGGGTAGGTGCCCGGCAGATGCCCGAGGGATGAACGCTCGCCTGGCAGGTGGTACCATCACTAGACCGAGGTTTAGGACCAGAAGCTATGGTCCCCGTAACGGAACCTGTGATCTGGAAGTCCTGTCTGTGTACCACTGTCTGACCTGCCTTAGCCCAGTAGTCCTTTAATGGTGCTACTGGAGTATCCCAAGGGGTGGAACAGAATTCATAACATGTTTGTTTCAGTTTGGTTTTTTTTGTAACCCCATCTAGTTGGAAAGCGTCATCAAACAAGCTCTTTCCTAATTAGGAATTAGCTAAGGTCTGTAAGCCAGATAAAACCAAGATTCCTGAAAAAAGAGACTAAAAATTAAGTTTGAAAAACTTTATTGCCGAAAAAAAATACAAATTATATACAGAAGAGTGGACTGTGACAGGTGAAACTCCGTCATGTTTTTGTATCCCTTCTAGAAATGTATTTTTATCTAAGTACACAATTAGGCTGTAACTTTTATCTTGCTTTGCAATTTCAACCTTACATACTTAAATGTTTTTTAAGAGGGAAAAAAAATCATCTCTCGCCCTGTTAGTGCTGCCCCTGGTCTGAGAAAGTACATTTTTGTCGCCCCTCCCCCCGTCCCCTTATGGAGAGATGTACAGTTGTGTCTAGGATCCCGCTGATGAGCTGGGGCTCTGGGCCAAGTTGGTCAGCACTTGCTGTGGGGTTGACCTCTTTCTGCTGCTGGCAGGTGGAGTGGGTGCTCCAGCTTCAAGGCTTTTTCTGGCAGGAAGAAGATACAGGACTCGAGTAAGGCCTGCTACACCTCAGACAAGTGAGAAGAGGTCCTAGACTCTTCTTGGCAGGGAGATGAGCAGGCCTCAGGCTGAACTGAGGACCGGACTTTGAGGTGACCTGCTTGCGGGGGGGAGGGGGGAAGCCTGGCTTTGTCTTGACTTCAGCAGTTACTATGCTTCATTCAAGCCCATTTCTCCCCACGTCCTAATTCACATTAGCGTTTGGAAGCGGACCCCTGGTTTCAACCTCTGCCCGGCACAGATCTCACCAGTGAGTCTGGGGTATTTCAGTGTCAGTAAAAATAGAAGAAATCCAGAACAGAGGGGAGACGTAGTGAGCTGGAGAATGCTCAGTATCCCCAAGACCTCGCCTCCACGGTGGACTCCCGCCCTGACCAGGAAAAGCTGAGCAGCAGCCAGCCAGCCAGCGAATGGGGAGTACTTTCCACGGAACCGGCCTTCCTCAGGCAGCCCTCGGCCCTTCTACAACCCCCAGCTGTGCCAGACCTTGCTGCTTCTCAGGCTGGTTTGGCAAAAGCTGGAAACACAAGTGCCTTGTAGAAAAAAGAACGTCCCCACCACCTTCACATCTCCTCCCTCCTCCAGCAGGCACTGACCTAGAGCGACAGCTTCAGCTCCACTCGCGAGCTTTACGGCACTACGGGCAAGTCCACCTCGTGACGGATGCTGTCACCCCCCGGCACAGGCAGCACACTGGCGGCTGCCTCTCTGAAGCCATTTTCCCAAGCAAGGGCAGAAACTGTCTAGCAAAACCCACGTGCTTCATTATCATGAGTGGTTAAGCCTTGTTGTCTTATCACTGATTCATCTGGGACATGAAAGGGACTCACAGACCTTGAATCTGTCATTCTGTCAGCCCAGCAAGAACCTCTCTCACCTTTCACTTTTCCCACCGAGGCCAGCCATCCTCCTCACCTCTGGCTCGGGACTCCGTAGTGCAGAAGGAGCGTGTGAGGGAACTCGGTATACACGTGGAACTGAGCACCTGATCTGAGTTCTAGTCCTTGTTCTGTCCAGAACTTTGAAAGTTCATGTCAGCCTGAGTTAAGACACAGAATCCAGTGCGCGGATTGTCTGGAGGTGTCTGGGACCCCACCAAAGAGGTGTGTTCTCAAAATCAGTTGGATAAAAACACCCGTCTTCCTCTCTGAGGACACAGGAGTATCACAAAAGTCTTAAAGCTGGATCTTTCCCAGGCTAACTGCAGAATGGGGATAGGTTGCTCGGTATTTGTTACTTAATTCCAGATGCTATTTCAACCAAGGAAACAAAACCTAGTTTATACTTGGGGGGTGGCTGGGAAAAGACTAAGAAGTTGGTGCTCTGCCTTTTGTTTTAAACACAAATTTAATTAGGCCGATTCAGTCCTCAGCTACGGGCTGAAGCAGTAATTTAAACAATGAGCCAGTGCCCCACAGGCGGGCCCCAAAGTCGCCCAGTCTGACCTGAGGCTATGCAAACAATAAATGGCAGGACTGGTCAAAGTCAACAAAATCCTTGTGAGGTAAACAGTGGCTCTGGTACCATCACAAACCACCAAGCAGACCATCAATGCTACAGTGCAGATCCAGACATGCTGTTGAAAATTTTAACACAAGCTATTTAATACGAGCAACCACCACAGAACCAAATCATCAGTGTAGAGCGTAAACCTAATGTTTCAGCCTTGCCTCACAGTCCTGCTGCCTCACTGGCCTAAGGTTAAAAAAAAAAAAAAAAAAGCCTTAGTAAACAGAATTCTTGCTCTACCTGCCCCCATAGAGCAGGACCAAGTATGTTTTTCATCCCAGTGCAAGATGGTTTTATTTTGGATTTCATCTGCTTTCAATATTCAGCAATTTATGCAGCGGGAAGCTCCGAAGGCCAAGGTCAATTAAAAGTCATCCACAGAAGACAGCTGAGCAACTGTGAACACACTGGTTAGAATAGCAGTAACTTCTAAAGAAAACCTCAATGCTGGACAGTCAAACCAAGGAGACACGCGGCTCCCAGACCGAGGACTGTCTGTGGGATCTTTGAGCTCCGCCATCACCAAGCTTCCTTAGCCACACACCAGAACACCTGGATGCTGCCCGACTGCTTCCTGCTGCTGAAAAGCAAGATGAAGCTGAGACCCCTTCCTTGACCAAAGCTGAATGATGGCCTGGTAGTGGTATTTGCATTTCAGTCCTATGCTAGAGGAGGGGAAACACTGCGCCTGGATTTAGTTCAGTCCTATCAGCTCTAAACAAGGTCTTTTTAGCCGTACAAAAAGACCCAACTTGCAAATCGGGTTAATACTAGTATCAGGGAAACTGATCAGGTTAATTAATGATCTCAAATAGAACCCGGGGCCATACATAGTTCAAGATCTGAAGCTACTGTAGAAAATTTGGACTTCAGAGTTCAAGTTCCACCAAATTATTTTGGAGTAGCAGTTTCCTCTCATTTTCCCTTTCTCCGTGATGGAAATAGTGATTATGACACACAGTCCCACTGTCACAGGCCATAAAGATGTCCTGATCACACATGGCTGAACACCAAATGGCCATGTTAAAATCAAATGGAGCTGGGTTGGAATGAGTTCTAGAATTTAAGATTATATCTGAAAGTAAGTACTTAAAAACTCAACGATTAAAAATGAATATAATCAGTAATCCAAACTTTCAAGTGACACTGAAAAGCAGAAACAATTATTCCGGAGCACCGTCGACTGACAGATTGCCTCTGTGGTCATTTACGGTCCTAACTTGAAACTCAATTGAAGACCAGGCAGGACACCACAGATGGTGATGTGGTCACCGGGTTAGTAAGCTCTTCTTTGGAAATAGCAACTAAGGTCATCACCTGTCTCCTCTTCAACTCCTGGGTGAGGAGTCCACAATGACGCAACTCCACCGACACCATCCCGCACTCTGGTGCTGCCTGAAGAAATGCTCTCCGAATACCTTCTGAAACAGACGGAAGCTTTGTTGTGCCTCTGCGTATCTTTTATTTCCAACATTTCTGCATGCATTTGTGGCTTCAACAAGCACTTGAGAAAATTTGATACCGAAACCCTTAATTTAGACATGTGACAGCTGGCTTTCAAAGGTAACAAAATTGTGAAAATCTATCCTCACTTCAGTTTTCATTGCATGCATTACCAATGTCAGCATCTTCCCGGGGAAGAACGAGAGGGTTTTACGAGGGTTCGGGAATGCCAGAAATAGCAATTAAGTAAGTTCCAAAGGTTTAAGACTAGAGCTGGGGCGCCTGGGTGGCATAGCGGTTAAAGCGTCTGCCTTCGGCTCAGGGCGTGATCCCGGCGTTACGGGATCGAGCCCCACATCGGGCTCCTCCACTGTGAGCCTGCTTCTTCCTCTCCCACTCCCCCTGCTTGTGTTCCCTCTCTCGCTGGCTGTCTCTATCTCTGTCGAATAAAGAAATAAAAAATCTTTAAAAAAAAAAAAAAAAGACTAGAGCGGAATAGCAGTGCATTCTGGACACACACCAAGGGTGAAGGCTAATTCAGCGCATCTGATGAACAGAACCACCACACCCTAACTCATTCAGCTAGCGACTGCCGGCTCTGGGGCTGCCGACAAGGACACACCTAGACCTCTGCGCAAAAAGGCCGGCTCCCCGCCTGCGTGGCATAGCGGTTAAGCGTTTGCTTTCGGCTCAGGGCATGATCCCAGCGTTATGGGATCGAGCCCCACATCGGGCTCCTCTGCTATGAGCCTGCTGCTTCCTCTCCCACTCCCCCTGCTTGTGTTCCCTCTCTCGCTGGCTGTCTCTATCTCTGTCAAATAAATAAAAATCTTTAAAAAAAAAAAAAAAAGAAAAGAATTGCATGCTCTCTACTGACTGAGCCAGCCAGATGCCCAAGGAGGCTTTCTGAAAAAAATATTTATGCATCAGTTTATTTGGAACAAATGCTTCGTACTAGTGAGTAGAGCTGATTTGATCTCAGTGGAAATCCCATTTTCCCTTTTAATAAATAACAAGAGCCTAGTTCCATTCTGGCTCTAGAATTATAGGCAGAAAATGCCATTAAGAAAGTGGATGACATTTTAATTCAGTGATCAAACACGAGGCCAATTCCTGAAAATTTTAGAGTTGACTATTTAGCTAAGGTGACACAAGTCTACAAGATACATGAGTCAAGAACTAAACCTACCTCAAAAACCCATGTTTCCAAACATATCATGGTCTGGAAGGGTAAGCAGGTCAGAGTGCTAATCAACAAACTTGGGGCAATATGAAGACAGCATGACGTGACAAGCTTTACAATCTCTGGAGTAATCATAAATGTTCAACAAATATTTTCTAAATAAATAATGATGAGACTACTCAAAGATTCAGGCCAGGCATTAGATTTTCAAGCCTACAGTGTTCAAGAAATTAAACCATCCAACTGTGGGAGTTGTTTCCTTATGGGCTGAACCTATAAGGTAATGAAACGCAGGGAGGGTTTTTGGTAATACTAATCAAGACAGAAATCAAAGATTATAAATCTATAGTTTTATTAAGACAAAAACTGACAATGTGGTATGAAGTTTACATTTAAACAAAGTTTCCACAGAAACCTAACACATGCCTAAAAAGATTTTACAATGAAGTTCTAGAATGCAGGTCTAGACGATGTCAAGAACTGATGGATCTCATGATTCAAGACAGCATTTTGGGTATTAATTCATTCTTAGGATTAAAAAAATTTGTTTTGTTTTGTGTTTTAAAGTGAACCACTGCCCCAGTATGAAAGTTTAATCTTCTCCTGAGACCAGAGCTTTTGAAAGAATTCCACTCTTGAAGTGATTCAATGAACTTGTGCTGTCAGTGACTGAACCCTGCCACCAATGATTTCAGAGTTCAAAGTTCAAATAACAGGCTCCAAGAGTTTTCCACCCTAAGAGCAGGGGCCCTTATCTTTCTCTACTCTCCCATTTTCTATACTACCCTCTTCCCCTCCCCAAATACCTCAGCCAGTGGCGTGGATGGACAAGCTGATGTTTAAAACTTCATAATTGGAAAAGAAAGGGTCTTCTTATCAATTTCAAGAATTAGCACCTCTAAGACAGAACATCCGCCTGTGTATACACTCCAGTAAGACTTTCCCTCTTCAACCAGTTTCCATCCCCAAAATGGCAGCTTTGGTAACTTATTAACTAGCTTAGTCCTTTGTTGGGAACAGCATTAAGCTCAGGCAGGGAACACCTTGGCTTTTAAGTTTCAGGTATTCACAGCTTTTAAACAGTCTCTCACAGTCCTCATTTAGGTTGCCAATGACATTTTTTTTGAAAAAGTAAAATATCCTGGACATAGAACCGATCACCACAAGTTTGTTCTTTCCATTGTTTCACCATTTCCCCAATCAGGCCCCAAATTTTAACAAAAATGATCCTACTCATCTCCTTTCCTTCCCACCCCCAACCCTCCCACCCCCAAATGATACACCAGTAATAGCCAAAAACTACACACATGCTACGCTGTAAAAATGCAGAGTTAACACTATTGGGAAGCAGGCTGTGGGTTGTGGAGATGCGCTTTGAAGATCTACAGTGTCTTTAGCTCTCCCACACACCCATTCTGCAAGTTCTGTCCTTCACGGAAGGCCCTTTGCCTTTCTCAGCAAAGCACAGAATGGGCTGCCTTGCAACACTTCTCTTCCTTCCCCTCCACTGGGATGGGTGTGCAAACTACACAGCATGGAAAGGCTTTAAAGCACTTGGGCTGCTGTAGGGCACAGAAACGATACTTGCTCTTCAAAGGACATCTTCTCAAGCCACCTCTATGGTGTCAAGACAAGTAGAACTCCTTCCCTCCCCACTTGAAACCCACAGTCAGATGTGACAGGGGCAGGTACTCAGGAGACTTAATTCTTGTCATCTTTTTTGTCATCATCCTCCGAGGGGTAAGAATGCCACGTCAGCCTTTCCTCATAGAAGGATATGACCACCTGTGGGCACTTGACATTGGCTTCCTTGGCAGGGACTAGGTCAGCCTCATCAGAATTTTTCCTGCAGAACAAAGCAGAGAGACCTTGAGACCAGGTGCTGGTGGTCTCCTAACTTGGATGACAAAAGGGATGGGGCTTTAAAAGTATTAATTCCAGAAGAGTAGCCTAGGGAAGGGTGATAACATGGCCCAAGCAGCATTTAGTCAAGTGACATCCTCAGAGATCTTCTGTTGAAAATCCTCTCTGGGTATCTTTGTTAAAACCTAAGTCACTTAACTCAATCCACCACATCTGAACCTCTGGGCAAGGCCAGAAAAAAAAAAAAAAAAGAACACGACTCTCAGATTCCTGGAGGGCAGAAGAGAAGCTTCCACACTCTTCCAAAAGCCATTATCCCAGCTGCCAAGAGCCCATGGAGAGATCTCGGCTTTGTACTAGAATTTAATACCAGGTTGGATAGTAAGATTTAATACCAATAGTAAGATTTAATACCACTGACTCTAGCCAATGCAGGTGGACACGTTCTCATTGACTCATAATTACACTGTTTAACATTACCAAATGCCATGCTCACACAGACATGCCACAACTCCCAGGTGCTTTGAAATGGTGCTTCAACACTGGGAAGTAGAAAATAAGGGACTGTTACATAATTCTCTGTATTTTTCTGGATTTTAAAACGGTCTCAAAATTTGAAAATCACATACATGTGACAAGAGACTTAGAAGTAAGTCCACTGGGAATCTCCCAAATGGGAGCAGTAGCATTAGGGCAGGTGGCAGTTGTATGATGGGGTCTCTGATGAGGCACCACCCAAAACTTCTAGAACTCAGCAACAGATAAACCAAAGCCAGAGAGCCCAGGAACCAGGGTTGACTAAGCGGGTAAGGTATGTTTTTGAACAGTGCACTGAAGAGAACGGGAGGGAACAGTAGTATACTGGTATGGGAGCCTGAAGCAGACAATAAAAACAACACTCTCTGAGGGAAGGAAGTGTTTGCTATTCACAGCGAAGAAGTATTTGCTATTTTGGAAATGGACAAGTATCTCAATTCTCCAGGAAGATCACCTTAAAATGAACTTGGTTTTATCGTCAATATCCAATCCTTTTATCTTAACCTGTAGAGTTACATTCAGGTATAATCTTTACAAACAGCAGTAATTCAACCAAAGGAGTGTAATCTTAAACAATATGGAAACAGCACTGTAACTCAGACTGGTCACATGCACACAGAGAAAATACACTGTAGTTGGACTATAACTCCTGGTATCAATCTTTTCCCCCCAATGCACACCTTAAAAATGAACTTTTCTCCTATAGGCTAGCGATAAATCAGCTAAAAGGTCAGATTCACCGAACATCTAGGGAACACAAAATACAAAAACAGAGTTTCACCTAACTGTGACATAGGCTTTCAGTAGTGCCGAAGTTAGGCCTCTCTGGCCACCTTCTAAACCAGAGGAATTAGTGTAGATAGGAGTTTCAGAGAAGGTTCTAGACTGACAAAAGGACAAAACCCTTAGAATACTGCCTTAATTGGCGAAAGTTTACCATCATTCACTCCTAATTTATATTTCAAGGACACTGATTGAGACCCACTTGGGAGGGAAAAAAAGCACAAGTATTTTTCAACAAGCAAGAAAAAGAAAGCCTTCCTTTTGGACAGAGAATAGGGATATTTTACAGAATTTGAGGTTAATTACAGTTCTTGTAATTCTCAAGACAACTGTTTTCATTAGCCTGTTTCGTGGAGTTTACTACCATTGGTATAATGTCTAATGAAAAAAAATAGCCTTGCTCTCTGCTCAGTTATAGTAAAAGGGACTTGCTGACCCCTACTGGCTGATCCTGGAATTACAGAATCTGCACAAAGTGGAAAGGCTCTAACGCTCAAGGACAAAGGGAAGAGCTACCGAAATTCTTAACTAACCCTGAGAAGTTAACAGAACTTCTGATCCTGGGGCCAGCCCGATCTTAGGAGGCAGTACAAGGGGAGGGTGGTTCAATCACATTTCATTTTTTCCCTCTTCATTTACATAAGTGAAATGTGATCCTTCCCCATACCTTCTCCATCCTGGATTTTCTCCCACCTCCTAAAAAACCGGGCAAAGATCTGAGAATCCTAAGGGCCCCTACCTGTAACTCATGAGTCCAGGCTGGCAGTCAGGCCGAGGGTCACTATCGAAGGACTATGCCATCTTTAAAGATTTCACACTTGGGCGACTGGAATTTCGAAGGTCCAGCTCTTTTCCTCTGGCATGGAACAGATGGGAAGAAGAAAAAAAACCACCACACAGAGCCACTGGCAGACTCACCATTTCATCAGGAACATGAGTTCTCCACTGGAGTCTGTAGCTCCAATAATCCGCTCTGGCTCCAAACCCCGGGCAAAGCCTCGTGGCTTTTCTGACTGTAAAAACCAGATGGATGGAACAACTTTAATTGTATGGGACTGTTACCCACACTGCAGCCACTCCTGCTTCTCTGATTAATATAATCACACTCTTGTCAATATTTCACCAATACCTTGGCTCCAAGTCACAGGCCTTTTTGCATCCTTCTGAGTGATTCTTCCATCAAGGTCTTGAGGTTCCCCATATGTAAAAAGGGACATACATCTCAAGCAAAATAAATTTCCACAACTGTTTCTTCACCCTCAGAAGATAACTTACTTTAAGGTACTGAATAGATGAACATAGCTATCTCACACCTATCATGATTACAACACTGAAAACCATCCATCTACAAGCATGAATTTACTTGCACTTATTATTCTTGCACCTCAGATAAAATAAGCATAGATTATGTGGCTTTACCAGAGTTAACCCCCAAATGCTCTGTAAACATTAGCCTAAGATTCCAGAAGAAATGAGAGATGGCTGCTGAGGTCCCAGAAGCAGCTAAATAAAAGTGCTTAATTTAAAAATTAAAAGGTCTTTCAGCTTCTTTGACAGCAGTAGGAATTCTGGGCTAGTAAAAATTCTTCTCCCCTTACCTCTTCTTTCTTCTTCTTTGGTTTGCTTTCTTCTCCCTTATCTTCAGAATCAGAGTCAGCTTTGCGTTTGCCTCCCTCTGATTTATCTGTCTCATGTGCTGTTTTCTGTGACTGTAGAAACTCGGCAATGAGATCAGGGCAATCCAGGTTCTCTTCTGGCTCCCACGTGTTATCCTCACTGAAACCAGAGGGCACAGTGAGTCATACTTTCCACTCAAAGTTAGCACACTCATACTAAGGAGACGCACAGGATGACGAGAGCTGGTGTCCTTTGAAAAGAGGAGTTAACGATAATAAGTAACCAGATTTTGTCCAAGACCAAGAACTTGGTAACACTGAAATTTCTTGGCGGGGGGTGGGGGNTGGGGGAGGGTGGGGGGGGTGGTGGTGGTGGAATGGGGGACTTTTTAATACAAATTGAAAGCTTAGAAACTTGCCTTCTTCAAAGGAAAATTACTCTTTGCATACTTGAATCAGTCTAAAGCTGCACATACAACTGCTTCTCAGCAATCACTGTCTTGCATTATAGCGCTTTGTACATGTAGGTATTTTTCCTAATTAGACTATCAGCCACGAAGGCCAGGCCTGGGTCACACTACCCATCGAGCACCCTAGGCCTTGCACATTACTGGACTCCTGAGAAACAGTCAGTGATGAATGACACTTACTCTGAAAACCCCTTCCACTTTAGGAGGTACTCCACTTTGCCCTTTACCACTCGACGGTCAAGAACTTTTTCCACCACATACTCCTCTTCCTCCTCTTCTAGCACCTCTTCCACTTTCTTCTTGTTTTGTTTCTTCCCCATAGTGCCCGCCAGCTTTCTGGTCTAAAGGGTGACGCTGCTAAAGTGATAAAATAAAAAGGGCGTTAGGGCATACTTTTCTTGGTAGGTGAATATCTGGATGGTTAGAAATCCAGGGACATCACTAACTTTAATAGCATATGCTACAGTATAAAATAAAGTTTTCTGATATATTCAGCTAGAAAGTTAGTGCATAAACAGCCCCAACCAATCTCATAGCAAAACTCTATTCCTGCATATCCACTTAAAACTTTTACACCTAAGTTTGTTTTTTTTTTTTAGATTTCATTTATTTGCGAGAGAAAGAACAAGCAGGGGGAGTGGCAGGCAGAGGGAGAAGCAGGCTTCCCACTGAGCAAGGAGCCCGATGTGGGACTTGATCCCAAGACCCTGGGATTATGACCTGAGCTGAAGGCAGACACTTAACCAACCAGATGCTTAACCACCCAGGCGTCCCTATTCTAAGTTTAAAAAAGTTCCAAATATCCCTTTTACTACAGAGCATGGTATCTAAAATATTAATTAAATTGGGGGCTCCTGGGTGGCTCAGTTGGTTAAGCGTCCAACCTTGTTTTCAGCTCAGGTCATCATCTTGGGGTTGTGACACTGAGCCCCGTGTCTGTCGGATTCTCCACTCAGCAGGGCATCTCCTTCTCTCACACTCTGCCTCTGCCCTTTCTGCCCTGCTCGTTCTCTCTCTCTCCCTCTAAAATAAATCTTTTAAAAAATAAAGTATTAATTGAAAGCAAGGCTCCTAAAAATAATGTACACACACCAGACTTATATACATATAACCCTCTGATCCATACTTCCGTATCACCGGACTTCAATTTTTACAGTGTGAAGTAGCTTGTCCTATTTACCAAACATCTGGCTTAATTGTCCCCCATTTCTTTGCATCGTTAAAACACCTCTCCTGAGTCTCCAAAGGTTCTTTAAGCAGTCTTTTCTGAACGCCACCAATGATTTACAATTTGAAAGTTTGTTAGTTTCTTATTCTACTTAGTTTATTTCTGAGGGGGAGAAAGGCTCATGAAAATGCCAGAATAGGGGCGCCTGGGTGGCATAGCGGTTAAGCGTCTGCCTTCGGCTCAGGGCGTGATCCCAGCGTTATGGAATCGAGCCCCACATCAGGCTCCTCCGATATGAGCCTGCTTCTTCCTCTCCCACTCCCCCTGCTTGTGTTCCCTCTCTCGCTGGCTGTCTCTCTCTCTGTCAAATAAATAAATAAAATCTTTAAAAAAAAATGCCAGAATGACCACGAAATCCTCTAAACTGGGACACTGCAATAATCTGGAAAATAATAGGAAAAAAAAGACAGTTATCACAGATAATAGAACCTAAGTTTATTCTTTTGTAAAACACATCTCCAGGCTGGGTGACTACTAGTGCTTTTAGTCCTCTATAAATCTATTTTTAGTTCTTCAAATACAACAACTCTGACTGCTGGTAGGCTTAAAGCCATTTGTTTACCAATTTGTGTCAGTAGGTGGCGCCATAAGATATCAATACAACAAAAGTGAGCTACAAAACTGGCCAAAAACTACAAATTGATGGATCACAGTTGCCCACAATGAGATACAAAGAATCAAGAGTATGGAAGATAATCCAAGCCAAGACAGTAGTTATTACCATGTCTGAAATTCAAGGCAATGCTGATTTGGGGTTAAACGGGTTGTTATTAGCATCCTTGGGAAAGGAAGTCTTACTTAGCCTAAGTAGAAATTCTTCTAAATATACTTTAAAACTGGCATGTACAGATAAAATTTTTTTTTAAAAAGTCCATCTATAGATCATATGAAATATAACAAATTTTCATCAAAGTCAGGATCATCATATGAATCCGTTCAATTATCCACAGAAACTTTGGTTTATACCCTGAGATATTCCCATGCCTGCATATATGAGCAATCCTTATTTCTTTTTTTTTTTTTAAAGATTTTATTTATTTATTTGACAGAGATAGAGACAGCCAGCGAGAGAGGGAACAAGCAGGGGGAGTGGGAGAGGAAGAAGCAGGCTCACAGTGGAGGAGCCTGATGTGGGGCTCGATCCCACAACACCAGGATCACGCCCCGAGCTGAAGGCAGACGCCCAACCACTGTGCCACCCAGGCACCCCGAGCAATGCTTACTTCTGAAACATTTGTTTAACTATACTAGAAAATCCAGACACTGCTGGATACTGGATATTCAAGAGAGTAAGACATGGTTCCTGCTTTTCTGATGCTTAATGTCTGAAAAGAAAAAAGCAAACACCAGTTCCACTTCAAGTTATTCTGAACTTTTTTTTTAAAAGATTTTATTTATTTATTTATTTGAGAGAGAGGGAGAGCACAAGCAGGGGGAGTGGCAGGCAGAGGGAGAGGGAGAAGCAGGCTTCCTGGTGACCAAAGAGCCCAGTGTGGGGCTAATTCCAGGATTATAACCTGAGCGGAGGGCAGACGCTTAACTGACTGAGCCACCCAAGCACTCCAGGTATTCTGAACTTTTGCAGAGTGGCACAAAACAATGTTTTCTGAAGTGCTTTTAGTGTGGTCTAAGGCAAAACCCAAGGCCCCTGTCCACAGAGGGATTCAGGACAGTTCTCAGGTGAGAGGCATCTTTTCAACACTCTTCCTCTCCACTTACATACTGAAGAATCTCCTTTGCTTTCCTTCCCTCCCCAACCTCTCTTATCTTTTAGAGAAAATGCCACACAAAGCTTCCCTTCCTTCTTTTACTGGTCAGACTAACCAGTAGAGTGAATGCAATCTGGCTAATTGTTGGCCAGCTTCATTGTGGCTCTGATTCAGAGGCTGTTACGCTTCCTTCTGGAGGGAGATGCTTTCAGGTTTTCAGAATTCTGAGTGCCATATGACAAGTGTTATTTTATGAGGAAAGAAAAATTTAATTTTCCTTTTGGACAAATGCAATTGTGTTTCCTCCCAAGAACAAGTGCTATTTCTTGCTTCCTTCCACTATGAGTAGAAGGAGTAAGCAAGATTCATCCTCAGTCTTTGGTTAACGTGTGGAGAAAAATAAATTGACAATCACCTTTAGATAACAAAGGGTACCACCACTCTCTACATTAATTTGGACTTGGAAATTGGAAGATATCCCTTTCTCAATAGTTGGAAGGAAAACAATGGGTTACAGACAATCCAAAAACAGTAACTGTCCCCTAATAATCCCTCTACCAAGTAATTAAGAAAGTAAAGGAAAGGCATTCTATCATCATGACTTCAAAATTCAGAGCTATTCAAGGCCCTGTGTTAGCTACATTAATAGCTGTATTTGTCTTACACCCAAAAAAGCAGCAGCACTGCATACTGCCCACTGATGCTGCCGCTATGAACCAAGAGGACCAGGGCAGCTTCTGGCTTGCCTCTAGCTGCTGCAGGCTTCCTCTCCCTGTAACATTAGCCTGGTCCCAAGGAGGAAGAGTCAAGGAACAAAGAATATATCCTTTAGGGTAAGTAAAGAAAACCCCCCAAATGGGGAAATCTAAAGTGAGACCTCCTGATTTTCTTTACTCACTTAACTCACTGTCTTAAGAGCAACTCAAAAAAGTGAAGAATGTAGAAAACAGACTCCTGCTTCTCTCTGAGCTTTCTTATCTGGCTCATCCCCGCATCTATCTCAGGTACCAGATTCTTTATATTGGAGATTCTCAGCCAGGCTTTCAAACTTGAGTTTTCCCCCTTATTTATAGGTAGCTCTCTAGGGTCTTGAATAAGCTGTTTGTCAAAATCAGTTAAGTAGATTAAAAATGCAACCCACTCTTTCTATAGAATCTAGCACTGTCAGAAGAGCCAAGAGCCCCCTTAAATATTACAACCTGCCAATTCTCAGTTTCCAAACGGATTAAGATTTTATTTATGATTTTTTAAGATTTTATTTATTTGACAGAGAGACAGCCAGCGAGAGAGGGAACACAAGCAGGGGCAGTGGGAGAGGAAGAAGCAGGCTCCCAGCGGAGCAGGGAGACAAATGTGGGGCTCGATCCCAGGACCCTGGGATCACGCCCTGAGCTGAAGGCAGATGCTTAACGACTGAGCCACCCAGGCGCCCCAAATTTTATTTATTTTTTTGAGAGAGATAGCGAGAGCACAAGTTGGGGAGCAGCAGAGGCAGAGGGAGAAGCAGACTCCCCGTTCATGACCTGAGCCGAAGGCAGACACCTAACCAACTGAGCCACCCAGGTGCCCCCCAAATGGATTATTTCAAGAGAAACCTCCTTTCCCTGAATATGGCAGCCTCCAAGCACTAGCAGGGACATCCAGAAGGAGGACTCTCAATTGGAATTGGTTGGCAATGAAAGCTTGGCAAGGAAATCTCAAAGTAGCTCAAATTAGTGTAGTAGCACAATGGAAAAATGCCTTTCATCAACACAATTTGCCACTCCCCCCCAAGCATCCTGGCAGCCAAATTATGGCATCAAAAGTGCCATAATCATTGAACAAAGGGTCAAAATTTATGACAGAACATCACAAGAGGTGTACGCAAGGGTGAACTGTTCTGGATTAACTCAGAAATCTTAGTCCTTGGACAAATCTCCTTAAGGTTTATCCCAATGTTGTAGACAAAAAACCTAGAGTTAACGTAAGCCACTATAACTTTTATCTAAATATTTACTGAGGGGGGCACCTGGCTGGCTCAGCCGGTACAGCGTGTGACTCTTGATCTTGGGATTGTGAGTTTGAGCCCCACTTTGGGTGTAGAGAGGACTTAAACAAACAAACAAATAAATTTACTGGGTCTGCTGCATTTTAAGCTGCCTAGAAAAATACACTTACATTGAAATTTAGTTTACAAAGTGCTACCTCATTTGATCCTCGAAACCATCCCATGAAACAAGCCATTCAGATGTTATCGACACCTCATAGATAACACAACACTTACACACAATAAATCACCTAAGGTTACATAATGAACAAAGAGCATAGCACCTGAGGAAGGACATCTAGCAAGGCTGAGCTAATAGCCCTGCTGCACACACAGAACTAGGAGCTAGCCACACACTTGTAGTGAGACTTCCCTTCAGCCTGCACAAGGACAGGACAGAATTTCTTTAAATGTATCCTCCCTACACTTTGTCATTAGTAAATAAGGAAGTGACTGATAATAATTTTCTTTCAGAAAAGACCTTGTAAGGCATGGCATTAAAAAATCAATGATTCTAAATTGGTTACTGGAATACAAAGGTATTCACTGTTAATTAAATAGGCAGGCAGTAACAGAGCCTTGGTCGGTAGTGCCCCAGCAAGTCTTTGGAGTCTTAAATTGACACATGCTAGACGGTGCAGAAATTCTGAGGTTAAATACCTACACCAAGTAGGCTAGAGTACTAAGAAAATGCCAATTTTAAGAAACCAAAATTCACCTAGAGTGTCCCAATGAATACAGGGATGATGTAAATCTGAAGCAAGAGTCATGAACTCATAGCTCTTTCAAGAGAAAAAAAAAAGCACTGTCCCTTCTCCCTACACCCCCTCCGCCAGGAGGTTAGAAGCTAGAAAATAGAGAGGTACGACGCTACCTGAAAGCAGAAAGGCGGTACAGTATCAGATGCAAGAGAAGGTATTTTGTTTTTGAGGAGCTGGTACTGATTTCTTGCCAGCTTGAAAGATCAAATTCCAGATGTCAGGACAGGTAACAATCACAGACCTCTGAAACCAAAGCAGCAGGGCTTTGAGCTAATGGCTAAGGTACATTCAGAATGTTGGTCTGGTGAGGTGACCATCTTTCCTAAGAAAGAATTCACAGGAAAGCAGACCTTGAGTAGAGAGCTTTCACCCATAGACGAATCAGAATCACCCACAGAGTTTATAGACACCCAGATCCAATGACACAGAAAGTGGGGTGTGCATTATTTTTAAGAAATACTGTTTTTCTGTTATATAATACATGTATTCATATTCAATTACAAAATATTTAATGTATTAAAAGTTCCTTGGCCCAGGGGCGCCTGGGTGGCACAGTGGTTGAATGTCTGCCTTTGGCTCAGGGCGTGATCCCGGCGTTGTGGGATCGAGCCCCACATCAGGCTCCTCTGCTATGAGCCTGCTTCTTCCTTTCCCACTCCCCCTGCTTATGTTCCCTCTCTCGCTGGCTGTCTCTATCTCTGTCAAATAAATAAATAAAATCTGTAAAAAAAAAAAAAAAAAAAAAAAAAAAGTTCCTTGGCCCAAAACCTATCAAAGCCTGTTCTCACTCTTCTTTTTTTTTTTTTTTTTAAAGATTTTATTTATTTATTCGACAGAGACAGCCAGCGAGAGAGGGAACACAAGCAGGGGGAGTGGGAGAGGAAGAAGCAGGCTCATAGCGGAGGAGCCTGATGTGGGACTCGATCCCATAACGCCGGGATCACGCCCTGAGCCAAAGGCAGACGCTTAACCGCTTTGCCACCCAGGCGCCCCTGTTCTCACTCTTCTATACATAAATACAGATATACACTAAGTGAAAAGAGATTATTACAGTTCTACAATTTGCCTTTTTATAGAACGTAGTATATCTCTGACACTGCTCCATATAGATCTCCATTCATAACAAGCTGCATAGTGTTCCACATTGTAAGCACACATCATACTCTAACCATCACCTAGTGATGAAAATTTGGGTTGTTTCCAATTTTCTATTATTACAATGTTGCATTGACCATGGCATCTGCATCCTTAAAAGCTCCTTAGGTGATCTGTGTGACTCTTGATATCAGGGTCATGAGTTTAAGGCCCCACGCTGGGCATACACTTTACTTAAAAATAAATAAATAATAATATAAAATTAAAAGTTCCTTAGGTGATTTGATGCACATCCTTGGATAAAAGCCATTGCTATAAGAGGACGGGCAGAAACTACATTCCTCAGGTGAAATGACACACATTATTACAGACATAAATCAATTCTTAGAGTCAGCTAAAAGGCAGGTGAACATTTGACTTTCTTCACAGAATTAAGAATAAGATTGGAGCAATAAACTGATGCTCTTGCAAACAAAACCTCCTCTATATCACATTCAGCATTATTCAATCTGGACCTTTCCTGCACTAGCAATGGTCGGAAGAGGACTGCCTGAAAGATCCTCACAGTTCCTCTCACCAGAAGAAAGCTAGTATGAGGACAAAATGGTATCTTTCCTGTCCCTACCGCTCAAAACAACTTTATGCCTATGGGCAGTTTTATATTTACTAAATAATTTCCTAATAAGTAANCTAAAAAAAAAAAAAAAAAAAAAAAAAAAAAAGGCATAACAACCCTCATGGGATTCCTCTGAGGTGAGCTTTTACAACCTTCTGGTATTATCTGTCTATATATTTCTTTTTTTTTCTTTTTTTTTAAGATTTTATTTGTTTATTTGAGAGAGAGAGAGAGACAGCCAGGAAGAGAGGGAACACAAGCAGGGGGAGTGGGAGAGGAAGAAGCAGGCTCCCAGCAGAGGAGCCTGATGTGGGGCTCGATCCCAGAACGCTGGGATCACGCCCTGAGCCGAAGGCAGACGCTTAACGACTGAGCCACCCAGGCGCCCCTCTGAGCCACCCAGGTGCCCCTATATATTTCCAAATATGTCCTATTTCATTAGATTATTTACTGCTTTAAGCTTAAAGATAGCTTTCTGAAACCCAACGCATTTAGAACTCAGTAACAAAACAGCACTTCCATCCTGTGAGTATGGCTGAAATTCATGGCTACGTTTTTAAAACTGGAGAGCAGCTCCAGAACACACTCAAGAAGAACCCAGATCTGGCTGTTATGAAGGAACCAATAATTACGAAACAGAGAAACTAAGATCTCATTTCTAGACGACCAAGACAGAAGAGCTGCCAGAAACTGAAAAATCACACTTCGTATACCTGAAGTGTATGAATTTCTTGTGCTCTTCCTTTTATCTGGCCCACACAACGCTCCTGTAGAGTAACTGGCAAAAGGAATATATCTTCCTATCAAGAAAGATAAGATAGGTGAGAAAGGAAGTAAATTCTGAATACAATGGAAAATTTCAACAAAACTGTTTATTTGTGAAAAGAACTTTAAGATTTCTGAAAATCAGTATAAACACCAAAAACCAGTTTTGATAATCCAAACAGTAAAGCTCTGTACCAAACTTCAGAAATTGTGATTTCAGGCTCAACTTTTACATATTAACTTTTTTAAAAAGCCAATTAAATGAACAATGGTTTAAGAATTCATAGTGCGTTTACTGAGCTCAGGACAAAGTGACGACCATCCTTGACTTCTCTCCACTCATCCTCCACATCTAGCCTCTTACTAAATCCTATTGAGTTTTTTATCTTAAATTTTTCTTTTTCTTTCTTTCTTTCTTTTTCTTTCTTTCTTTCTCTTTCTTTCCTTCCTTCTTCTTTCCTTTCTTTCTCTCTCTCTCTCCCTCCCTTTTTCCCTTCCTTCCTTCCTTTCGTAAATATCTTTCAATTCATACATTTTTCTAGGCCTACTACTTCCATCCTATTGCAAGCTAACATCATCTCTTGCCTGGGTAACTCCTAACCTGATGCGGTCTCAATACTAGCCACTCATTTAAAATGCAGATCTCTTGGGGCGCCTGGGTGGCTGAGTCGTTAAGCTCAGGGCGTGATCCTGGGATCCTGGGATCCAGCCCCCATTGGGCTCCTCCGCTGGGAGCCTGCTTCTTCCTCTCCCACTCCCCCTGCTTGTGTTCCCTCTCTTGCTGGCTGTCTTTCTGTCAAATAAATAAATAAAATCTTAAAAAAAAAATGCAGATCTCTTCATATTATTATCTGTGAGCCATCTGAGCTGAAGACCACTACACCTAACCCATCAATCACAATTACCTTGCCCTTTGACCCATTCTTTCAACTTGACTGCTTCCCTTACCTAAAATGTCACGGTCAGGAGCTTCCCTGAGGCCCAGACTAGGTTTAGGTTATTAATTCTTCCTAGGAACACCCTCCTACAGTATTCATCATTTAACAATTATCTATTGGATACCTATTATGTGTAAGGTGCTAGACAAAGGGGGTGAACAGGAGAGACAAAAATCCCTTTTCTCTTAGAATTTATATTCTAATGTGGACGAGCTGAGCATGAGTGGGAGTATGCGCATGCATGCACGTGCAGGCAGAGCAGCGCACAGATAATAGTTGAAGAAGGTATTAGTGATAAACGCTATAGAGGAAGTACCTTTAGACTAATTAACATTTAAACAGAACCCCAATGACAAGGAGACAACTTCGCCAAAACCAGAAAAACACACCAAATTAAGGGAATAGTTGGTTCAAAGTCCTAAAGGGAGAAGAGCTTGTTTTATCTGAGGAACAGAAATGTGGCCAGGTAGAAACAGCGAGACTAAAGGAGTGGCCAGTAAGGACCAGATGATAATTATTGTGCGTATCACTCCCCACATCACTACTCCTTTTATCTAGCTCCTTTTTCTATTCCTTTTTTCCTTCTGCCTCTTTTGCCTCTAGCTTAGGTTTAAGACCTCGGCCTTAATGACCATAACAGTTTATAACTACAGCTCCTCCAGCATTTAATACTATCTATTTAAAGCCAAATAAAATCAATAAGCATTTACTAAAAGCCTGGGTGGAATATAGGGCGACCAACTCACTCTGGCAAAAGCACTGAGAGTTCCGCGTTGAAGGGACCCTCTCACACCCAGACGAATGGAGCTGTTTGTTCAGGCCAGCAGGATACACAGCCACGCAGGCAGCACAGGATTTTGAGACTCCCTTAATGGTAGTCATAACAACATAATAATAACAACTAAAATTTACGGAATACTCAAAACTTAATGATATAAAGGCATTCAGTCCTCAGGGGAACTCTATTAGACCCATTTCACAAATGAGAAAACTAAGGCTTATGAATTTCCAAAGCCTCCAGAGGCAGGCCTGAAAGATAAAAACATACAATGCAAGTTGAACTTTATTTCAATAAGAGAAATGTTAAGAGTATATAATAATTAGCAAAAGAAACAAGCAAGAATAAGTAGCCACAAAAGCACTACAGGAGCTTGGAAGAATAAATGGCTAGGGTGATTAGGAAAGGTTTTGAAAAGTTGGGATTGAAGCCAGGCTCCAACAGCATATGAAAAGGTGGATTGAGGGGGGCAATTTGGCCCAAGGAACAGTTGTGAACAAAAGCAGTGAGGCACGTCTGAGGTAGATGGTGCGTAAACCAGTCTGGGTGGAGTAGACTGAATAGGAAAGTGGTGGGTAACTGCTCAATAATTTTCTACAAGGTCCCTCCTCCTCAAAACAAAAACCAATTCCTCAGTGCATCATCTAACACCCTTTCGTTCCAACCATTTCCTACTTCTACTCCCTCACAAAACCTACACTCCTGTCAAAACTATAACCTGAACATATCCTGCACATTTCTTCCATGCAAGGCTTTGCTCATTATTAAGAAGTTAAGTGTTCCTGTCTAACACCAACAGTCAAAATCCTAGCCATCCTTCAAGACCAACCTTAAATGCTACTTCTTCCATGAAGCCTCTCCAACCTAGTCAAATATTATTTCTCTTTTCCTTGTGGTTTCTTAACCATTTTGTTTCTATTTTTACTCAGACACTCAATTAAAGGCAAGTCGGAGCCCTGTGTAATGTGTTGAACCTTCCTTGTATGGACAGTAACGATAGATGTCTCAGGCTCCAAAAATTAGGGAACAGAAGTCCAAAGCTGTTAGCGTTTCAGGGAATGATCAGCAAGAGGAATTTCAGCTGCAAGCCCAAAATGGAAAACAAGAAAGAAGTACTCCCCTCCTGAGCATTAGCAACTACATACCAGTCATCGAAAGGCAGGTGAAGGCATGTGTGGTACATACTCCATTTGTAGTCCTCTTGACTCATGTTTCTAAACTGCTGTTAGTCTGTTAGCTATGGCTGTTGGGGAGGCAAATGCTTTCCAGATGGAAAACTTTACTGAGTAGAAAACAAGAATTCGTGCCACATACCCAGTAAGCAGGAGTTTCATTTTTAAAGGAATACCTGCCCCTGAATTCCAGGACCAGGACTAGAATACTGGTGTGTTAATAAAATTAGAATTTTATCTGAGATGTGTCCAGAAACTTGGCTAACCCCTTTCAGTATGCTGATGTGGATGAACTGAGACACGCAGCTTTGGGTTGGGGGGCCACAGGGATGTGCAAACATTAGTAGGACACAGTAATAAATCTGAAGCAAGTCTTTTAGTTTAAGAGGAAATAAAAATGATGAGAGAGCTAGACCAGAACTGGAATTAAAAGCAGAGACCAAAGCATTCACAGATAACAAAAACAAAACCAGAGTATTGACACTAACGTCTCAAATACCACAGTTTGGTTAGGCCCTCAATGTGTTAGCTATTATTAAAGAGAAAGGCACAGTTTCACTGACAAATTAGATAGCTCCTTCTTGGTCAGCAAATCATGAAAGCTAAAGGCAATAAAGATTTTTTTTTTAAAAAGATTTTATTTATTCATTTGACAGAGAGACAGCCAGCGAGAGAGGGAACACAAGCTAGGGGAGTGGGAGAGGAAGAAGCAGGCTCCCAGCGGAGGAGCCTGATGTGGGGCTCGATCCCAGAAAGCTGGGATCATGCCCTGAGCCGAAGGCAGACGCTTAACGACTGCGCCACCCAGGCGCCCCTAAAGGCAATAAAGACTTAATACAAGTTATTCAATTCAAATACTGACATGATCTGAATTTTGTCCATATTTGAATAACTTCTGCAATTAACCTTGGAAAGGCTATTCAGTTTTTCAGTAGACATCACTACCTGAAAACATTATTTATTTAACTTAATGCAAAGAACCCAAAAGATTTTTCAAGATACTTTCAAACAAAATATTCGAACTACAGCTTGCTGTTGAAACCCAGGACCCGGGGCTTCTCCCAGACCTTGCCTAGGTATTTAAAATTGTCACTTGCACAGTCTACATATCAAGGTGAGTGTATTAAAAACAGAGGTTACAGGGTGCCTGGGTGGCTCAGTCGTTAAGCGTCTGCCTTTGGTTCAGGTCATGATCCAAGGGTCGTGGGATGGAGCCCCACATTGGGCTCCCTGCTCCACTGGGAGCCTGCTTCTTCCTCTCCCACTCCCCCTGCTTGTGTTCCCTCTCTCGCTGGCTGTCTCTCTGTCAAATAAATAGGGGCGCCTGGGTGGCACAGCGGTTAAGCATCTGCCTTCGGCTCAGGGCGTGATCCCGGCGTTATGGGATCGAGCCCCACATCAGGCTCCTCTGCTATGAGCCTGCTTCTTCCTCTCCCACTCCCCCTGCTTGTGTTCCCTCTCTCTCGCTGGCTGTCTCTATCTCTGTCAAATAAATAAATAAAAATCTTTTAAAAAAATAAATAAATAAATAAATAAAATCTTAAAAAAACAAAAACAAAAAACAGGCTACAACAAGCATGCCAAAGGCAACAGGTATGGTCTGCCCAATGTCACTGATCAAAGACAGGAAAGCTAATTATTTAAGTGCACATTAACTCATTCTGCTAGCACATGGAATTCTAAGAAAGGACCTCAAAGCTATATCTATTCATTCAACAATCGGAACGACCTATGTGCCAGACATTTAGAGGAACAAGAGGCATAGCCCCATCTTATGTGAGCTCATATACTTGCCATTAGTGTTTTGTTCCAAAAACTCTTCAGAGATAACCTATAAAATGAAAATCTATCAAGTCTAATGCACGATCTGTTATACCACCAGAGGTAGTATATAAAAAAGGTGAGATTCTGATTGAGAAACTACTAGAAAAATGACAAAAATGCATCAATTCTTTTTAAATTTAAGGTATGAACTCAAAAAGAAACATTTTCCTAGTCTCTAAAATGGGCACAAGATAAGATGGTTGCTTTTTATTTTTTTAAGTTTATTTATTTGTAAGTAATCTTGTAGGGCTTGAACTCAGGACCCAGAGATCAAGAATCACATGCTCTTCTGACTGAGCCAGCCAGGAGCCCCTATTGAATGGCTGCTTCTTTTCAGATGTTTGGTTAGAAAATTATCAGTGTCCTGCAGTTAAAAAAGTGGAAGGCTAGGGTATCCTTACTTGGTCCCTTTCAACCAAGAAGCTAGAAGCACCAGGCTACACACTATTTACATCTTTAATGAAAAAACAATTTAGGCTACAGCAGCCAATGAAGAAAAATGGCACCAAAGGGAAAATTGGAAATGAACAAGGCTCCTGAACCTTTCCCTAAAGCTTTATTAAGGTGTTTCCCAACAAGTTTCCCACTCAATCATACTACTTACAACATAAATGTCTGCACGCACCTAGGGAGGAACACAGGCACTAATTTCCCCATTGTATTCATGCTTCCATTCCAAAACCTTGGACTTTTTCAGAGCTATTCCAAACTGCTGACAGGATTCTTAATACAACTGAGGAGGGTATCTTACTTACCCCTGGCCTGAGTTTCCGGTATAACTGATCTTTTTGTTAACTCCACCTCAATCGAGTTAAACCAATACAAGTCTGCATATAAGGCCATCCATGAAAAACCATCATCTGAAGCTTGGAATAAGTATTGCTCATTTTGTATTCAGATTTTCCAACAACAAAGAAAAGGCTGGCTAAAAAAATCACAAGGGCCTAAGAAATCTCACGAACTCACTAACATTTCCTCTTTGTCTCCCCATTTCCCACATCATCTCACAATCTCGCTCACTAACTTAATTCCTTAAGTATGAACTCATCTACACGCTTCTACCATTTCACTGTCCTTTGTGACCAGTGACGATCCCAGATAAAAACTTACGGAACTGAATCAAAGAGAGCGCGGCACTTGGACTTTTCAACTCCGTGAAGGAATCAGAGGGAAGAGAGTAGAAAATCCGGGAGAGGGAAGAAATCTTGTTTTTGTCCTTTCTTCACACGTTTTTCTTACAGCCTCCCCACGGTGAGGACCCATCAGGAAGCAAAGACGGCCAGTTTTTCCCTTTCACTCCTTACAGAAACTCTCGACGCCTCCGCCCTACTTACCCTAATAGCTCCTCCCCCTCGAGACCAAGCTTGGCACGTAACTGCCCCTCCCTCTCCTAGCCCCCTCTCCAGTTTAACCAACAGGTCTCCTTCCCGAGTCGCACACCTTGGGATGCCCGGCCCCCTCGACAATTTCCTCGAAGTTACTTCTCCTTAGTCCCGCGAGCGAAATCCCCCCCGCAGCCCCGGCCGGACCAACATTCTCAGGCTGCGTTCGAAACCGAGGGTCTCGCAGCCGTCAGCCCTCCCCACGCATGTCCAAGCCTCAGGACTGCCCGGCCTGGCCCCTTCCCCATTTACTCAAGTGTTTCCTCCCCAGCCCAATCCGGCAGCCGCCCACCCAACCCACGTAGCATTGTCTTGTGTACCCAGGCCCCGCGGAGCGACCCGCCAGTGCTCGGCCCACCCCGAATCGCCTCTGTCTTGCGCTCAGAGTACGCCGCCCGCCCCGCCCTCTCCATCCTTCTCGCGCCCGGCGCCCGACCCCCTGCACCCGGCCGAGAGCTCCGCGCGGGAAAGGCGTGGAACCGGGGGCATTCCCAGCTCCCCAGCCTCCGCCGCAAGCGCGCGCGGCCCCTCACCCAGGGCTCCCGACGCCGCCGCGCGCCTCCCCCCCACTTCCCCGCCTCTAGCGGGCTCTTCACCTCAGAGCAGCGCCCAAGAGCCCGAGAGGAATCGGTGCCGCGCTAATGGCGCGTCGCGTCTGGCCGGCCGGGGGAGTGGCGCCCAGAAAAGCAACAAGCCGGTGGCCGCAGTCGACCCCCTCACTGAAGCGGCGTACCGCAGGCCCCGGCCAACGGCCCTCCCCTCAGCCGAACAAAAGAGCCTCGCACTCGGCGCTGCCCGCCGCCCGCACCGCGCAGGCGCGACGACCCTCCGCACAGCAGTATGGGACTCGGAGTCCGTCCCAGACTACAAGACCCGAAGTGCTGCGCGCGTCCTACGCCGCCACGCGGAGTTTGCGAGGGTTTCGGGGGAGGTTTAGTTTTTTATACAAGCGCGGGAGCGAGTTTTAGTTTAGAACGTTGCCGTCTAGAGAATCAGAACCTGTGCTTTTACAAGCGAGCCCCATAATGCTTGGTCCGAAAAATCAACCACTTCTGGACATTCACATCCTCGAAAATTTTAAATCTAAATAGGTTTCTCACCAGAGCTTTATCGAATCTCCAATAATCTCCGTAATCTTCAGTTTTTGCCTCAAATTTCTGTAAAAATCCTACTTCCCCTTCGAGTCTTGCCTGACGCTTTAGACTAGATTAGGTCCCCCTTGGTAGTTGTCATCATGGCATCCCGAACTTCCCTTTTTCACTAGCTGTGCCAAGGGAGAACTCTAGCGCAGAACCCCCTTATCTCATGAGCGCTCCTCACCCAGTCACCTCTCAAAACTTAGAAATAGGTTAAAACCACGCTTGTTATTCTTTGAGACAAACGGTTTAGTTCTGATTTCAACTATATCGCTGTCCCCAAATCTGTTCATATTGGAAATTCAGTCTCTCATGTCATTCACCCCATTTTATTGTCATTAGTTAATATCTACGTGCTGTTGGGGCGCCTGGGTGGCTCAGTTTAGTTAAGTGTCTGCCTTCGGCTCAGGTCATGATCCCAGCGTCCTGGGATCGAGCCCCACATCGGGCTCCCTGCTCATCAGAGAATCTGCTTCTCCCTCTCCTTCTGTGAGCTCTCTCTCTCAAATAAATAAATCAAAAAAGTTGAAAAAAAAATGTATCTGCTGTTCTCGAAACTCCTGTAAGGGCAGAAATTTCGCCTTGTGTTGTTCACCACTCTATACCTGGTGTCCAGTACAGAGCCTGGCATGCAGTTGTCAAGCAATATTTGTTGAATAAATGATTAAGCGAATTAATGAAATGTTCTTCTCCTACCTGATGGAAAGTGGAGGTGGATTAATCTTTCCTTCATCTCTTTTCTTCACATCAGATTTGTGGGTAGTTTCCTCCCCCCCCCTTTATTCTTTTTTCTATCTAATCAGGAACTAAATAGGGGCGCCAGGGTGGCATAGCGGTTAGCATCTGCCTTCGGCTCAGGGCATGATCCCGGAGTTCTGGGATCGAGCCCCACATCAGGCTCCTCTGCCTCTTCCTCTCCCACTCCCCCTGCCTGTGTTCCCTCTCTCACTGGCTGTCTCTCTCTCCGTCAAATAAATAACTAAAATCTTTAAAAATAATAATAACAATTAGGAACTAAATGGAATACCAGGGATGCCTGGGTGGCTCAGTCAGTTAAGCGTCTGCCTTCAGATCTGGTCATGATCTCAGGGTTCTGGGATGGTGCCACCTTTCCGGCTCCTTGCTCAGTGAGAGCCTGCTTCTCCCTCTCCCTCTACCTGCCGTTCCAACTGCTTGTGCTCTCTCTCCCTCTGTATGTCAAATAAATAAATAAAATCTTAAAAATAAAATAGAACTACCAGAATATGACTTTTTCTCCTTCCTTATTTTGAATATTCAAATATTCTCCTGATCAGAGGTAAAGAAGAAGGGCAACCAGTCTACCTTACTCCACCTCAGAGTGCAGGAACCTGTATTTACATAACAGTTTTGCTGAGCCAGGCACTGTTCAGGGCTCTGGAGAATTGCCATGTAAGAAACCCAGCCCAACGATATCGTAATACTTTTGCTAAAAGAGCCACGAGAGCACAGAGAAGAGGGCAATTCTTCCTGAGACACTTGAGTTGGGTGTCCAGGAAGAGGCAAAAATCCCTCTACTCACTCTCTCCTAAAGTGTCCTATTTTGTTTTTAATAATTGTAATGATGATAAAATTAGTTCTAATAATATTAGCTACTATGATTGCTACTCACCCCAGCACTAGGAATTCTGTTAAGGCCTTGATTGTTATTTAATCCTAAACAATACTGAGAAGTGGGAATTACTATTTCCATTCTACAGAAAAGACTCAGAGGTTGTATAATCTGACCAGGGGCATTCAACAAGAAGGTGGTAGAATTGAAGTTTGATGCTATATATAACTTCCAAACTATAATTCTGCTCACATGAAATGCTGTCATCCCTTATTCCTCATACTGAGCTGCGTTCTGCTTCCCCATGTAAATACCACCAATTCCTCCTAATTCCGGGTGTGTGGTTGCACACAGTTGTGTTCTGTAAACCTAATTCCTCTTTCATATGATCCTTCTAGTATTGAAATTCAGCCTTTATGTTCCCCACGGTCTTACTTCACTAGGCTAAATGTCACCGTTTTCTTAAACCTACGTCATAGGAAAACAGTTTCAGGTCTAACATATACAGTTTGCTAGTAAATTCTGGCTCTTTATATTTCAAAGTACAGGGAATCATCACTGCACAGACGCTCTACACCGTTCTTGAATTAAGGGAGTCAAAGTTCACCTTTTCTTCTCGGGTAGCAGAGCGCCACTGGTTTATGCTAATTTGTAATCAACCCAGAGCTCTCTTGCTCATAATCTAGTCTGGAATTCTGCCAGGGATAGATGTCAAACTCTCAAGCCTAAAGTTTCTGCATAACAATATCTTTTTAAAAAAATCTTTTAGGATCAAATAGGTTCAGTTATTTTCTCTTCCCATAAGAATGGTGGCATTTTAAGTTATTCAGACCCTCAGAGTTTCTTTCCCTTCTAAGGGTAATGGCAACTCAGTCATAATAATCTTGCTCAAGACAACGTTTGAAGTCACAATGCTGATGCCCACAGGAAGTCTCTCACATGAAGTTCCTAAAATCACCAAGAACATGGGGAAGAGAGGAAGTTGGATGCTGCAAAAAGGAACGAAGACTTGGAATCAGGCTGAAATGGATTCAATTATGTCTCTACTTTTTGTCTACTGCGTAACTTCGAACAAGCTCCTTAACCTCTCTGTGCCTTTGGCCAACATAAAAATCTGAAACATGAAAACATTACTTAAGACCTAACTTGCAGCATTATCTGTGGGATGGACCGTAATGTATGAGGGGAATGCCATATACCGGCACTTATAAACAGTAGCTATTTTAGGACCAGCCGATAGCTGCTTCTCATGTGATTTAAGGAGTGGGGGAAAGTTCAGCACTTTTGAAATATTTTCTTCCCTCCTGTCTGAAATTCTGTTTCATTTTTTCCCCGCTATTTTTAAAATGATGGTAAAATATGCATAACATAAAATTTACCATCTGAACCATTTTATTGTATTATCATTTTTTTAAGATTTATTGATTGATTGGAGAGAGTGAGATATCGAGCAGGGGGAGGGGCAGAGGGAGAGGGAGAAGCAGCCTCCACACTGAGCAGGGAGCCTGACGTGGGACTCCATCCCAGGACCCTGAGATCATGACCAGAGCCAAAGGCAGACCCTTAATCAACTGAGCCACCCAGGCGCCCCAGTCCGAACTATTTTAAGTATACAATTCAGTGGTATTAAATGCACTCCAATGTTGCGCAGCCATCACAATCATCCATTTCCAGAACTCTTTTCAACTTGTAGAACTGAAACTCCATACCCATTAAATGAAAATTCCCCATTCCTCCTTCCCCTAGCCTCTGGCAGCTTTCATTGTACTTTCTAAGATTTGGACTACACTAAGAATCTCATATAAATGGGATCACACAGTATTTGCCCTTTTGTGACCAGCTTTACATGTAGTATAATGTTGTCAAGGCTCATGCATTGCAGCCTGTGTCAGAATTCCCCCCCCCCCTTTTTTTTGAGGCTGAAGAATATCCCATTGCATGTATACATCACATTTTGCTTATCCATTCATCCACTGTTGGACCTTCGTTTGCTTCCACATTTTAGCTCTTGTAAATGATGTTGCTCTGAACATGGGTGTACAGATATCTTCTTGAGACACTGCTTTCAATTCTCTTGGATGTTAAAAGATAAAAATTCAACTAAGTAAATTTAGAGATTAAATCAGCTTTATTCAATGATTCATGAATTGGGCAGCATCCCAACTAACAAATAGAAAGGAGCTCTGAGGAGCATACAATATTGGAGCCTTTGTTTTAAGTAATCTCTATAGCCAACATGGGGCTTGAAATCAAAAGTTGCATGCCCTACTGACTGAGCCAGCTAGGTACCCTGAAACAGAAGGCTTTTATAGAGAAACGGGGGCAGGGACGGGAAAAATTGGGTATCTTTCTTCAGGAGATGGAAGGGGTCTTTCAGGCTGATTATCTCCCTAGTGCTGACAAGGTTCTCTCACTGGACTGACCAGTGAAGATTACATTCCTGGGAGGGGCTGAAACAGCAATTAGGTTAGATTTTAAGTCTTGGTTTACTGACATGGGTTTAGCACAAGTGACTCCCTTTTGGGTCCATTTTTTGTTGAACACTTCTACAGTTCCAGAAGTAGAATTGCTGGATCATATGTTAGTTCCATTTTTAATTTTCTGAGGAACTGCCAAACCGTATTCCACGGTGGCTGTGCTATGTTACATTCCCTCCAAGAGCGCACAGGGGTTCCAGTTTCTCCACATCCCCGAAAATACTTGTTTTCAGTTTCTTTGACAGTAGTCATCTCCTAATGGGTGTGAGATTCATTGTTTCATTTTGACTACTACTTGACATTCTATTGTTAAAGATTTATTCATTTGGCATTAACAAGTACTCTCCTTTAAAAGGCAAATATGCGGGGTGGGGGGGCGGCCTGGGTGGCTCAGTCGGTTAAACTGCCTTCAGCTCAGGTCAGGATCCCAGGACCCTGAGATTAAGTCCCGCATCCTGCTCCCTGCTCAGTGGGGAGTCTGCTTCTCCCTCTGCCCCTACAGCTCCCCGTGCTTGTGTTCTCTCTCTTGCTCACCCTCTCTCTCTCAAATAAATAAATAAATAAAATCTTTTTTTAAAAAAAGGCAAATATACTTAAGGGCTATCTGCCTTTCTTACCTCCCCTGGTCAGTTTGATTTTCACGTGACTTCCTGGTAGTTCTAGTCTCTAATTAAAACTTACACGTTTCAGGGGCGCCTGCATGGCCCAGTCGTTAAGCATCTGCCTTCGGCCCACGGTGTGATCCTGGCATTCCTGGATCGAGCCCCACATCAGGCTCCTCCACTGGAGGCTGCTTCTTCCTCTCCCACTCCCCCTGCTTGTGTCCCCTCTCTCGCTGGCTGTCTCTGTCTAATAAAGAAATAAATAAATCTTTAAAAAAAAACAACAACCTACATGTCTCAAATCACACACCCATAGCCCTGCCATTGATTGATTTTCTCATGCAGCATGATAACTGCCTGGAGAGGTACTAGCATTTCAGGTATAGTAAAGATTGGCCCCATTATCAAGTGTTAGACATAATTGTTGAAAAAATAAGGTCAAGATATGGCACTGAGTGAGAAACTTATATTACATTGCAACTGTTCCATAAATTCATTTAAAAACATTTATTGAGGGGGCGCCTGGGGGGCTCAGTCAGTTAAACATCCGACTCTTGATTTTCGCTTAGGCCATGATCCCAGGGTCCTGAGATCAAGCCCCACGTCAGGCTCTGTGCGGAGCGTGGAGTCTGCTTGAGATTCTCTCTCTGCTTCTGCCCTCCTCCCCCCACTGGGCACGTGCATGCACTCTCTCCCTCAAAAAAAAAAAAATTGAGTAATATGTGAGGTAATGATGCTAAGCCCTTATATTACTTATAAGCTCCAGGAGGTCAGGGTATTTTCCTGTTGGGTTCACTGATTTATTCATACTGCCTAAAACAGTGTCCCTAGAAAGGCTCAATGGATATTTGTTGAATGAATATTTGCAAATGTATTCTTTCGTTCTCCACGTGTCGTCCACAGACTGGGAGTGCCTGAGAGTTTCAGGGAGTCTGTAAGGTCGAAACTATTTTCTTTTTCTTTCTCTCTCTCTCTCTCTCTCTTCCTTTCTTTCTTTTAAAGATTTTATTTATTTGAGAGAGAGAGTGAGAGAGCACGCGCACAAAAGGAAGAGGCAGAGGGAGGGAGAAGCAGGCTCCCCGCTGAGCAGGGCGGCCGATGCGGGGCTCGATCCCATCATGACCCCAGCCGAAGGCAGACGCTCAACCAACTGAGCCACCCAGGCACCCCGAAACTATTTTCATAATAATATTTTTCACTGTTTTTACATTTTCACTGAGGGTGCAAAGATAACAGTGGGTGAAATTGCTGGCACCTTAGTGTGAATCGGGGCAGTGCAGCCCCAACTCGTGCTGGAGCCGTCCTATTCTTTCCTGCCACGCCTATGCAATAAAAGAACGAAGAAGTCACTTTTGGGCTCAGCCAGTAGAGCGTGTGACTCTTGGTCTCAGGGTTGTGAGTTCAAACCCCCACGTTGGGTGTAAAGATTACTTAAACATAAGATCTTTAAAAAAAAAAAACAAACCACTTCCACTCAGACCATCCTTTATGAAGCAGTACAAATTATTAATTTTGTGAAATCTCTTGTCTGGAATATACATATTTTCAATGTTCTGTGTAATGAAATAGAAGGTGTACTTAGGGGCGCCTGGGTGGCACAGCGGTTGAGAATCTGCCTTCAGCTCAGGGCGTGATCCCGGCGTTATGGGATCGAGCCCCACATCAGGCTCCTCTGCTATGAGCCTGCTTCTTCCTCTCCCACTCCCCCTGCCTGTGTTCCCTCTCTCGCTGGCTGTCTCTACCTCTGTCAAATAAATAAATAAAATCTTTAAAAAAAAAAAAAGAAGGTGTACTTAAAACACTACTGCTTCTTACTGACATAGATGGTTGTGTGACTGAGATGTAGGGGCAGAACTGGCAGCTTTTTTTTTTCATAGAACACCATTTTCCCCATCTAAGTACTAACCAGGGCTGACTCTGCTTAGTTTCTGAGATCAGGGGTGTTCAAGATGGTATGGCTGTGGGCTTTAGGACACCATTTTTGTTTGAAAGAATGACAGGGAAACTGTGGTTATTCAGACTTGAATATTTGAATGGAATGAGCCTGACACTTCAAGGAAAAATGGCTTCAAAGTATTTTTGTCAATGATAAAATTTGAGTGTTTTTTTTTTTTTAAGATTCTTTCTTTTTTTCTTTCTTTGAGAGTGAGAGAGAGAGAGAGCCAGAGAGAACAAGTGGGAGGGAGGGGCAGAGGGAGAGGGAGAAAAAGACTTCCCATTGAGCAGGGAACCCAACTTGGGGGTCTGTCTCAGGGGCCTGAGATCATGACCTGAAGTCAGATGCCTAACTGACTGAGCCACCCAGGCACCCCAAAATTTGAGCTTTCAAGAAAAAAATTGCAGTTTTAGAAAAGGTGGTATCCACCAAAGTGAGCTTGACAGCTTCCCAGGATCTTCCTGTTGAGATCAATGATGATTATAATTAATGTGATTTTTTTATGTTGAATAGTGAAATTCATAAGTGTTTGGAAGATCGGCATAATTCAGTAAATCAATATTTTCCAAGTGGTTTCAGATTCCCTATTGCAACTAATTTTTTTTTTTTTAAGATTTTACTTATTTATTTGAGAGAGAGAGAGCAAGCACACACGAACAGAGGAAGGGAGAGGGGCAGTAGGGGAGGGAAAAGCAAACTCCCCACTGAGCCAGGAGCCCATCACAGGGATCAGTGGAAGACCCTGAGATCATGACCTGAGCAAGGCGCCCAGGCCACTAATCTTTAAGAAATTGGGGCTCCTGGGTGGCTCAGTTGTTAAGCGCCTGAGTCTTGATTTCCGCTCAGGTCATGATCTCCGCGTTGTGAGATGGAGCCCCTCTTTGGGCTTGTGCTGGGTGTGAAGTCTACTTGCGATTCCCTCCCCCCCATTAAAAAATTTGCCGTTTGTTGAGTTTTGCTAGTATCATAAAGTATCCACAGTTATTCGCTAAAAATATCCTTTCCTTTTCTAACTATGTATCTCTGTGAGACCGGATTTTCTTCATTTCCTAGACCAAAATAACACCACGAACCAGAGAGAATGGGGAGGCAAATATGAGAATCCAGCTGTCTTCTATTAAGCCAGACATTAAAGAGATTTGCAAAATTGTAGTGCAGTGCTACTCTATAATTTGGGGGGGGGGAGGTGTAGCTATATTTCATAAAATATATTAAAATGTATTGGTTTATTATTAATTTATGTAAATTAAGACAGGCTTTTTATTTATTTTTTATTTATTTTTTTAAAGATTTTATTTATTTATTTGACAGAGAGAGAGACAGCCAGCGAGAGAGGGAACACAAGCAGGGGGAGTGGGAGAGGAAGAAGCAGGCTCCCAGCACAGGAGCCCCATGTGGGGTTCCATCCCAGGACCCCCAATCACGCCCTGAGCCAAAGGCAGACGCTTAACGACTGAGCCACCCAGGCGCCCCAAGACATGCTTTTTAATTTCTCAATTTTAATTTCTGCTTTGGTAAATATCCCACATAAACAGTTTTTTTTTTTTTTTTTTTGAGAAAGAGAGAGAGAGAGCGTGTCGGGGTGGTGGGGGGGGGAGACAGAAGGCAGGGAGAAGTAGATTCCCCACTGAGCCGGGAGACCGACTTGGGGAACTTGGGGTTTGATCCCAGGACCTGAGATAATGACCTGAGCCAAAGGCAGACGCTTAACAGACTGAGCCCCCCAGGCGCCCCTAAACAAACACTCTTAGAATCAGTTTTTAAGAATGTGGGGGTCCCTGGCTGGTTGAGTCCTTAGGGCATGCGACTCTTGATCTTGGGGTGGTGAGTTCCAGCCCCAGGTTGGGCGTATAATTTACTTAAAAAAAAAAAAAAAAAGTAAAGGGATCCTGAGACTAAAACGTTTGAGAAACTCTGCTTTGAGATTTGCACAATAGTCTCCATTCTACAGATGAGGAGACTTAAGGTTTACAAAGCTTTGAGATCAGTGGAAAACCCCATGGTCCAGTGCAGTGCTGGGTATTGTACTCAGGCCGCGTAACTCCAGACCTTGTGTTTTGTGACCCTTTTTCCTTAATAATATCTTCGCAAAAATGATCTTTTAACAGGTTGTTAAAAGACTTTTCAACAACATAAAAATCATCATATTCAACGTATTTTCTTTTCCCTAAGTGGCTGCACAATCCTTCTTTGGACTTGTTTCCGCGAGTGAACCCGGTGTTTGCTGGGCCATCTCAGTTCGCTTTTCGCCGTGACAGTCTGTGGTTTTTGGGACGCCTTCGATAACTCCGCGGGGGAACTGCAACCCACGGGGTTCAAATGGGGAAGCTCTCGGGACTTTGCGAAGCTCCAGGAATGTGGGGGTCTTCTTCCCCGATCCTCCCACCATCCGGACGGCCCTCGGCCAGACAGAAATATCGGAGACAGCCTCTTCACACCTCTCGGCGCCGGGGACCCTCCTTTGGACCTTTAATAACGCTCCCTGGGCCTGATTGGCTGGGCCTGACAACGATGGGCGGGACACGGCTCCGGATTGGCCGTCAGAGCCTATTCTCCGCTCCTCACCCGCATCCACCCTCCAGTGTCCCAAGTGAGTCTTAGGGGATCCGGACTCCGGCCTGGGCCGGGCGGGGCCGAGCGCACCGCCTCGGGAGCCGGGATCGCCACTGAGCACTCGGGCCTGCAGGGGCGGGGCGTCCTGGATACCCGGGATTGGGGTTGCCGGGAGCCCTCTCCCGTCGTGCACCGGGACACCGGCCACTCACCCGGAAGGAGAAGCCGAGACTCTGGCTATATGGTGCGGCGCTGGCGGTGTAGCTGTGGGGAGTGGGTGCTGCTCTCAGGTGAGGGGTCGTGGGCGGGGCCGCGGGGAGTGGGTGCTGCTCTCAAGCGCGGCTTGAGCGTCAGTGGTGGCGTTTGGGGGTGGGGATCTCACTTGACATCTCAGGGAAGAGGCTGTCTCACCTCCCGGGATGGAGGCGGGTGCTTGCTCCGGATCCAAGGAAGGAAACCCGGCTTTTTCATTTGTTTTTTTAAAGTAGAAAGCATCTTTCTTTTCCACTTCCTAAGCTTAATGGTCAAAGGAGAAGAAGGGTCGTGGGACCCTTCTGCTCCCAGTTCGTGAAGAATGGAGGTGGAGTGGCCAGAGTTTGGCGACATTTACCGAAACGGCTAGGGCTAGGAGTAATGACAAGTATTTCACGGGACAGAGGCGGGCTCTTGCGGTAGACTGTGGTCGCCTTTGTGATTTACCTTCCAAGTGTAAGGAGTGGCGAGTTACAGACGGACAGAAGCGTGGAGCAGAGTTGCTTGGCTGGGAACATACAGAACTTGGTCAGAAAAGGAAGCATCCTCTACCACCTGTGGGTGTTTGGGAAGGAGAGCTTTTTGAGTTGCCATCGGACTCCAAGAGCTCAAGAATGAGTAAGAAGGAAGAGGAGGCTTGGTGGCTCAATAGACTTTTCTCACCTGATTTGTTTTTTGACCTGTCTTTTGAAGTAGTTTAAATGCTGGTGCGAAAGCCTGAATTGCTGCCTTGAATTGTTAGGACACAGGAAAACTTTACAAGGAATCTGCTTTGTCAAAAGCAAACAACTGGGTTCTTCCCAGAGAGATCAGTGGTGGTACAGGTGGGAAAAGTAAAGGAAGCTTCAGATGTGATCGAAAAGACCCAGGAAATGCAGTTAGTGCAGAGAGAGATGCGTACATAGCCGAGGATCGCTGACTTACCCTTATTTGCATGACGCGGATCCATCTCCCAGATCATGAGCTAACATTAGGAACTTCCTTCTTCCCCACCACGGGCAGAAGTGAGCTTCATTTCCTCCTGAGGAGTGGCATCTATGTGGAGGAAGCTGATGGAGAATGGTAATTGCTAGAAATTATGACTTGGAGTCTAGGTTTTTGTATTTGTCCCAGTGTCCGGTGTTTTTAAGGGAAAGTTACAATGGAAACTTTGTTAGTGCCTTCTAAACTTAGATTTAAGTGTACAGCCTCTTGGGGGGAGGTGCTAGGGTTTTGTTTTGTTTTTTTTAAGCCAGTTTATAGCTATTTGTGTCTAAGTGGTTTTAGCCCCAAAGGAAAGGAGAGGAACTTGTGCAGGAGGGAGTTCAGGGCCCTAGACACACTCTTCTTGAGCCAGAGAATCATGGCCTCTTAGTCACTAAATTATGGTCCTGAATTTGGCAAACCTTTCAAGGCACGGGAGATGTGCGAGCGCCCCTGAGTGTGTGGACGACTGTGACTTCCTTGTCATCTTGCCAATCGTTACTTTTGTGAAAAGACACGTCAGAATATTCAACTCTCTGTTCCTGTGTTGGCAATTTACCAAATGCCTGAAAAGAGAAGAGAAAAAAATTTTTAAAAAAAATCTGAGGTGGTTAATTGTTCATGAGTTGGCCTGTTCTTTTCGGTCATAGCCGTTCGATTGCTTACATCGGGGAGGTTGCACGTTGGTTGTTAAGGAATTGGAATTGCCCTTTGTGATGGTGCCTGCATCAGATGAAAAATCAGATTGTCGGCGGAAGTGCAAACATGGCATTGCTGCCGCAGAACCTCTGCTTTGCTCAACGGTGTGGCCCAGTCCCGTCATCCCCCAGGCAGTTTGGTCTGTGTGTGCGGTGGCTAAAAGTGGAGAGATCTTCTGGTGTACTGGAAAGAATTGGGAAAGCTGTTTGCTCTGCTAATTTTGTGGTGTAAATGAGTTCCCCTTCTCTTGAAACGTTAGCCTTGTGTTAGCAAAACATAAAATAGAAGGGAACTCATTACACACTGTTCTAATGGCAAGGCAGAACTAATAAGAGAATGTGTTTAAAATTAATTGTAGGACTGTAAAAATGAGTGGGTGTGTGAATGGGCATGGGGGGAGGAGAGGGGGAGCTTCGAGATAGTCTTGTTTTCCCAGGAGCCAGCCTGGATCATTTGTTGGCAGTACATATTGGCTGAAGTCAGTTTTCATTTCAAGGTAAATTGGAAAGGGAAATTAAACCTTATTGTTCCGCTCTTAAGAGAGGAAAAGGGGGTGGAGGCGGCAGCCAGGGTGGATGCTGTTGGAGTGGTTCTAGGAGTAGCAAGATTAGTGCTGTATTTTAACAGAAGGTGACATCATGAGCCCCTTTGGACTGGAGTAACCCTGTGCTGGAGGCTTCATGGTCCCCTTGTTGGAGTGGGCGATGTCGCTGCACACGTAAATGGCCACATTGGGGGAAATCAGAGGCTTAGGCTTTAATGAATCTTTACAAAGGAGCGGAAAACATCCCGAGCCGACCCGTGCAGCTGTGGGGTGCTTGGGCAGAGGTACAAGCCGGATAGCGTGTCGAGAGAGGAAATGATTGGAACCATTGGCGGGGGTTCCGGAGAACAGATTAGGTAAGGGAAGGTCGCCACCGGGCAGCCCACTCGGGTGCTCCCAGAGCTCTCCAGCTCGTGATTTACCTCTGGGTAGGCCACTGGTTCCCAAGACAGAGACTTCGGGGCATGGGTGTTGGTGGGGCTTGGTGGGCTCTGAACCGCCAGGAGGGGGCGGTGTCAGGCTCACTTGCAGAGGCGTGTTGTGTGCCCACAGGACCGCTGCTCTCACCTGCCGTCCTCACGCACAAAGGTTTGACGGCCAGACTCACCTGTGCTGGCTGCCTGAGGTGAACGCTGCCCAGACCCGAACATGCTTTGGCTAGAGGGGGCGTGGTTAAGGGTCCTAGCTGTGGTCTGCGAAGGGAGGCANCCACCTCATACCCGGCTCTAGGAAAGAGATTTGGGTTGGGGGGGGGGGGGGGGGATTTTTTTGCTTCCTCTTAAGTTTTACCCAAAAACAAAAGAAAAGCTGTCTGGGTTTTCCCGGGGGGTAGTCAATGAAAATTTTTCTTGGCGAAGAGTGATAAGAATAGAAGCATGCGAACCATGATTGTTCCCCTGTCCTCTGTCCCCCATCAGATGTTTTCTTCCAATGGGCTTTTGGTGTAGGATGTTGGAGAACCAAGAGCAGGAGGTAAGCGTGTGGTCCCCAGGAAACAGGTGGGTGAAAGTTTGGTGGGATTTGGGGAAATATGCCAGTCATTGCTCCGTGGTATTCTAATGACAGTGATACCTGGGGGCTTCTGATGAGCTCAAAACAAGGGCAGGAGAAGGAAATCTGTAGTAAAGCCATTCCTGGGAACTAAGGTTCCATTTTGACTAACCTCTCCATTTGTTGGAATGCAGCTGAATGGCAGATTCATGAGGGCAAGGATTTTTGTCCCTTGTTCATGTTCTGCCCCCAGTGCCTCAGAACAGTGCCTGACACACAGCGGGTGGTCACTAAATATTTGTTGAATTGAACGCATACGTGAATGAAAGTTGGTGCTGACTGGAAAAATCTGGCAACCTGTGTTGTCAGAGCTGCCTGCCGGGTGGCTGAGCTGAAGCTGAACGAGCCTTTCTTACCTCCAGGAGGCGATCACCGTGCGTGTTCAGGACCCCCGCGTGCAGAATGAGGGCTCCTGGAACTCTTATGTGGATTATAAGATATTTCTCCACGTAAGTGCATCGGACTTCCGTGCTGGGGGCAACAGCCTCCGGGGTGAGGGCGAGTCCTGAGGCGGAACCTGTTTGTGGGTGTTCTGAGAGTCCTGAGACCGAAGAAAAGGAGGGAGGAGAGGAATGAGCTTGGGGACTGCCAGACGGTTGCTCTCAGGCTGCCTGCTGGCCCCCCGCTCTAGTCGGAGCCCCTGCTCAGACTGTGGCCTGGTGGCTTGGATCCTCTGTGAGTGTGATGATGGGAAGTAAACCTGGTTTTTTTCTACTTGGTTTTTTTCTTTTGCACATACTTCCTCCCGTAGACCAACAGCAAGGCCTTTACTGCCAAGACGTCCTGTGTGCGTCGCCGCTACCGTGAGTTCGTGTGGCTGAGAAAGCAGCTACAGAAAAATGCTGGTTTGGTGTGAGTTTGCTTCCGCTTCTTTCTTGGGTTTGAGACTTGCTTTTTGGCGTGTGCAAGAGAACCAGAGTTTACAATAAAGAAAACTGGGCAACATGTCAGGCACTTAGGAAATTGAGCAATGTGTTCTTAAATTATGTTTTCAAGTCGGTGTAAAAAGTAAAGATGGAGTTCTAGTATTTTGACCTCACAAAGTCATACAAATATCAAAAATATTTTTCTTTTTTTATATGCATATTCATCTAGGGCTGCACAAAGGTACTGCTGGCATTTTATATGTGCATATCACTTGTGATCAGAAACTTGTTAGCACCTGGACTTATGTGACCGGTGGTATTCCTGTCCATTTGACATGTTAAAAAAATGTTAATTGTTTTTCTTTTTTGTGCGGAGACCTTTTCCCAGAGACATGACAGACTGAAAGCCTTAGGAAAAGCAGTATTGTTCACTCCTCGTTTACACCACCTCAAATAAGCCCTAAAGTAGAGACAATGTAGAACAGTGATCCATTGCAGGACAATCACTGACGGGTGGCCTGTGGGTGACGTGGCCAGTTAGTTAACCTGTGGGACTGATGAGGCCGCTGTCGTGGGTCAGGCCCTCACAGCCAGGTGGAACTTCTGACAGATCCTGCATTCTCTTACCTGGCCTGTTGTTTTTGTTCGTTTGTTTCATTTTGCTTTTTTAGAGAGAGATTGTGAGCTGGAGGGGAGAGGCAGAGGGAGGGAGAGAGAGAGAGAGAGAGAGAGAGAATCCCAAACAGGCTCCATGCTCAGTGCAGAGCTGGGTATGGGGCTTGATCTCACAACCCTGAGACCATGACCCCAGCTGAAATCAAGAGTCGGATGCTTAACTGACTGAGCCACCCAGGCGTCCCTGGCCTGTTTGTTTGTTTGTATGTTTTTTGGGAGAGAGAGAGAGAGAGAGAGGCAGCATGAACAGTGGGGGAGGAACCGAAGCAGAGGGAGAGAGAGAATCTTAAGCAGGCTCCACACTCAGTGCAGAGCTCGAACTGGGGCTCCATCACATGACCCCTGAGATCACGACCTGAGCTGAAATTAAGAGTCAGATGCTTAATCCACCGAGCTGCCCAGGCGTCCCTGGCCTGTTATTTTTTTAAAAAACATGTTCATCATAGAAGCTAGGGAGACTGAAAGAGTCTGTGGCTGCCTTGCTGGAACTCAGCTGCTTTTAGAAAATTCAGAGCACGTGTGGGGCGCCGGGATGACTCAGTGGGTTAAGCATCTGACTCTTGATTTCTGCTCGGGTGGTGATCTCAGGGTTGTGAGACTGAGCCCCGAGTTGGCTCAGCACAGAGTCCACTTGAGATTCTCTCTCCCTCTCCCTCTGCCCCTCCCCCGGCTCGTGCTCTCTAAATAAATAAATAAATAAACGAAATCTTAGGAAAAAAATTCTAAGCACGTGGCCTTCCTGGATTGGAAGAGGTAGTGTTGGTTTACACACAAGGACCCAGCATGCTGCACGCCTCCGTGTCCAAGTTTCTCCGTTTTTAAAATAAGACCTGACGGCGGGAGTGGGTTTATAAACCATGTAGCGTTGCAGTAGTGGGGTTTTGAAGTCGCAGATGTGGTTCAGATTCCAGCTCTGCTGGTTCCTAGCTCTGTGACACTGGGAAAGTAACTCCCTGATTCTATCTCCTCCCTCCTGATGGGGGACATCAATGGGTTTTTCATGGGGTTTTGGGGAGGAGTAAATGAAAGAAGGCTTGTGAAAACTTTAGCATGATGCCTGCCACAGGGTGTGCAGTCAATATTAGCCCCCTCCCCCCCCGCCTTATTAAAAGCTATTTGTTTTGATTCATGCCTCTTTTTAGGGGATTTCCTTGATCAGGGGGTGGAATGACTGTCTTAATGTTACACTTATCTTGGGTGTTCTATTATGTGACCCCACAGGCCTGTACCTGAACTTCCTGGGAAGTCAACCTTCTTTGGCAGCTCAGATGAGTTCATTGAGAAGCGGCGACAAGGTCTGCAGCACTTCCTGGAAAAGTGAGTAGACGGGTGGGCTAGCATCTGCCTCCTGGGTGCGGTCGGGGGTGGGGGAGGGTGCTGGGCAGGATGGCCCCTTCGAACAGACAGGTGTGTTTGTGGTAGATGCCTTTCTTGCACCCCCATGCCTTCAGCGCTCGCTCAAGCCAGAAGCCCTTCGGGGGGTGGGGGGGTGGGGAGGTCAGCTGGTCAGGGTGAGTCTGTGCTCTACCTCCTGTGTTTGCCCCAGGGTCCTGCAGAGTGTGGTCCTCCTGTCAGACAGCCAGTTACACCTCTTTCTGCAAAGCCAGCTCTCGGTGCCCGAGATAGAAGCCTGTGTCCAGGGCCGAAGCCCCATGACCGTTTCTGATGCCATTCTTCACTACGCTATGTCAAACTGTGGCTGGGTACAGGAAGAGAGGCAGGGCTCTTCTCACCTGGCTAAAGGAGACCAGCCGAAGAGGTAACTGGAACTCTCTTTGTGTTGAGGCACTGAGGGCTGGGACTACTGTCACCTGGGCCAGTGAGGTGTCCGCTTGATAGAGGAAGTACTGTCACGGCGTTGTAGGCTCTCAGAAGAGGCCTCGTTCTCCCTGCATGTGGTTCTCTCCTCTCACACGCCAGGGCCTGAGCGTCTGGGTTAACCTGTCCCTGGGTGGCGGGCTCTCCTATTGAAACCTGGGGAAAAGAAGAGAAGGGTCGGTTCTTGATTTCTCTCCCCTCCCTATTTTAAAGTAACAACGTTATTGAGATATAGTTTACATACCATAAAATTCACCCTTGAAATGTACAGTTCAGTAGTTTTTAATTTAGAACCCCAGTTGTTATCACCCCAAAAGAAACCTTGTACCCATCAGCAGTGACACCCCATTTTCCCCAACTCCTAACCCCTGGTGACCACTCATCTTTCTGTGTCTATGGATTGGCCTCTCCTGGACACGTCACACAAGTGGAGTCTTACGTGCGGTCGTTTGTGACGAGCTTCTTTCCCTCAGCTTGTTTTCAGGGTTCCTCCGTACTGTAGTGCCCGTGTCAGCACTTCCTTCCTTCTTATGGCCAAATAACATTCCATCTGTAAGGATGGCTCAACCACCTTTCGTTCGTTTGTTCTGGGCTTATCCACTGATTTTTGTTTATCTGTTCATGCCCTTCTTTTTCCTTTCCCATTCTTTTCCAGTTGCTGCTTTCTTCCAAGATCGGGCAGGAGGAGCTCTCCCTCACCACCTCCCAGGGAAGAAAAGGACCATTTCGAGGTGTGGGCTCCCGTTGTTGACGCTGAAGCTCCTGCCTTGGAAAGCCCCCCTCTCCCCCCCTCCCCCTCACCATCATGCTGTGATTTTGCAAGACCTGACGAGGGAACCTCCGCTCCTCCCGTGAGGAGGGCTGTGGGAGGGGACCGTGCTGTGCCTTTGGACCCTGGGCAGTTAGAAATGGTTTTAGAAAAATGAGCTCTGGCCCGAGCGCTGGGTTCTGCTCCGAGGTGGAGAAGATGCCGGCAAGGAGGCTTGCTGGGGTGGGAGGGGGCACAGGGTAGGTGTTGGGGAGGCTGGGCCACTTAGTGTCTTACGGTCGCCTCTGCTCAGGTTGGTGGCACAGAGGTCAGTCGCCACAACTCCTCAAGCTTCCTCCATAGATTAAACACTGGACGGTTGTAAGTTAGGCATAAGGCCCGTGGGCTTTTGGTTTTGCACAGAAATATGGGGTATATTTGCTCTTCTGGGAGCTGACTCTCTTTAGATGTTTGTTAATGGGCCCGGGAGCATTGCATCAGTTGACTGGTTTGGGGGGACCCACAAGTGACCGCTTTTAAGCTGTCCTGAATACCAACCCGACAGAAATGCTTGTGTTATTTGTATTCCCACTGGCTGGGTTCTTGCTGCAGCCCTTGGCTCTTGGCTCACTTTGTTTCTGGGAGGCTGGCCTCTTGCCTCCCTCCTTTCCTGGCCAGGGTGGGGAATGTTTGTTCTCCCACCTCCTTGCTTTTCCTTCACGAATACCACTGAACGGACCACTGAACCCACCGGTGCTGTGACTCCCTTGGCTGGGGGTTCCCGCCTCTCCCCAGTCCTCAGCCTGGCTGTGAGGGGCCCGAGACCCATGACATCGCTCCTGGGGGGGCCCTGGAAGAGACCCGTGGAAGCCAGAGGAAAGGCAACAGCTCTGGGGGGCTTTGTGTTAGAAAAGGCTGTCCCCGGGCTGTCACCGTCTCCTCTGGCTTAGTAGAGCCGAGATGTGCGGATCTTTTCTGCAGGGTTGGCGTGGGCTCCTTTCTTTTTTGAATCCTTCTAGTCCCTTAGTAACAGCCCCCTGCCCCCAGGGCTTCAGCTCCCACCGTGCCCCTCTGCTGGGCGGCAGGGAGGCCGTCTGTTCGGTCCAATGGGGCGCCAGGGCTTTGTGCCTGTAGAGAGGGCTCTGGGGACGGAGATGAGGACGCCGCGCTCAGACAATGAGGCCTTCTGCCCTCCCGCCGCCGCATTCCTCTCCGCGGAGAGCCCGAGCTGGCGGGAGAGGAGCGCCGGCGGCGCACTGCCTGGCTGTGCACCCGGGCCGCGCGGGGGGCTCCCGGCTCGCGCCCCCCCTGCTCCGGCCGCACCCCCACCCCGCCCCGGCTGTGGGCTCTTTCCCTCCCGCCTCTGCCGTGGGCCTGTCATGGCACCGCCTTCAGAGTCCAGAGGCTTTGGCCTGAAATAAAATCCGAGTATTTAAGAGTGTTGTTGCCGTTTGTGTCTAACAAGCTGCGGCCGAGGGGGAGGGAGCGCGGGCTGGCAGGCGCTCCTTTCATAAATCATGGACTTATCAGCGTGGAAACAGCGGCCGGGCGCCGCGGGCCGCCGCTCTACCGCGTGGGGCGAGCCGCCCGGTGCGGACCGGGGGCGGGGGGGGCGGCGCCCGGATCCGGCCTTGCTCGCCGTCGCGGGCGCGGGCCTCGTTAGGTATAATTTACCTGGTGCCGCTTCCGTCCTCGCAGCCTGTCTGAGGTGCCAGGTGCTGGGAGAGAGAGAAAGTTTGTCAACAGGCAGATGCCGAGCCCTGGCGGGGGCTCCTCCCTCTTTCCTGCCCGCCTCCCCCGGGCCTCTCCTTTAGATGATGCAGCCGAGCAAGGCGAGGGAGAAAACCTACAGAGGCAAATCCAAAATGTCAAAAGAAGTTCATTTAAAAGGGGGGGAAAAAAAACAACTCCATCCACAACCCTCACAAAAACCCGACAGATGCTAAGCTAATGGCATCCGCTCTGCCGATTGGTGGGGATGACTCATGAATATTAATGAGCCCGAGGCTCCAAATGGTGCAGCTGTGAACCCAGCTGTGCCTGAAGCTCTCTGATCTCGAAACTTCCAGACAGGAGCCGGAGGTGGTCTGTGTCAATTCCCTACTCAGCCAAAAAACAGCAAGCCGGGTTGGCCTTCTTCTGTTCGCTCCTTTTCTTCCTGGAGTCGGCGCTCAGCAGCTAGTTGTGCCAGCAGGGTAGGCTGCTGGGACAGCAGGAGCCATTCAAGGACGGATGCGATTTTTCTGACTCCCGGCTTTTTTAATGATCCATTACCAGCAGTGCATACAACAGCAGCTCAGTTAATCTAAGGCCAGGCGCCATCCCCTCCCTGCTTGTGCACCATTGAGTGTATGCCATGGCAGGAGACGTCCTAAGAAGGGAAGAGTTTTTCTAACACAGGACTGGAGTTAGCAGGGAAAAGAGCGAAGCTGAATTTTCCTCCCCCTCCAGGCAGTGCCATTTGCCTCTCACGTTTAGCTCTGTCCCCGTGTGCTAAGGGCCGGCCACCACGGCCGATGACCCCTGTAGGGAAGATGCGGAGCTACTGGGGACAGTGGATGGCTGGGCTGCACTCAGCTTTTGTAGACTGAAAAGTATTTTGTGTTGGGATTTAGGTTCCAGGTGGGTTCGGTGCCTGATGTAGTCACCACCCGACCGCGACTTCTGTGGCCCAAGTCTGGTTGTCTCTTGTTACCCAGGATGAGTGTGCCATGCTCCTGGGTTTCATGTAGTTTGGTGGAAGGGTGCGTGTGTGGGGGGGGGGTAGGTCTTGTTTGCATCATTTTACTTGACCTCAGTGGCCAATGAAGAGGGCAGGTCCAGTACACGACGCTCATCTTCTAGCTCAGGAAACTAAGGGGAGCTGAGCATAGTTTTTTAAAAAGCATGTTTTTATTCATTTCAAATGTATGTATTTGTTTGTTTATTGTTTAAGTAAACTCTACCCCTGACAGGGAACTCGAACTCCCAACCCCAAGATCAAGAGTCACGTGCTCTCCCAACTGAGGCAGCCGGGCGCCCCTACAAAGCATGTTTTTAGCTGGTGGGAGAATATATTCATGTGAGGTCCTTGCCCAGCTCTGTAAGATGAGGTTCTTGTTGGTTTCCTCCCCCAGTTTTTTTTTTTTTAAACGAAAATAAACCCACTACTACTCAAGGAAGAAAAAAGAAGTCCACTCGAGTAGCGTTTCAGAGTCGTTCGCAGAAGTCCGGGCTCCTATGCAGTCCTCAGTTTCCCAACTGCTAGGCCTCAGCTGCACACCACTGCGTCCTAGGCACGTCCTGCAGCTTCGTTTGGGAGGTGATCACGACTCTTTCACAGTCTGATTGGACTTTAAGTTAGCTCCGCGTTTGTGAATCTGTTTCTGTGACTCAGCTCTTTCTGGATGTTCTTACCACCTGAGGGATGAGGAGGACAGTGGGCCAGGAGGATGGGAAGGAAGTGGGGTCGAAGGTGGAGATGGAAACAGCCCAGCGCCGGGCCTGCCTCACGGAGGCCACAGGAGCATTCAGTCCGGGCCCGGAGTGGCATCTGCACGTCTGTGTGTGAACAGCCCGCTGAGACGCAACTAACGCCAAGCAGATAGGCAGCGCGGTGCGGGACGGTGACTTCCTCAGTGACACCCGGGCACAGATCCTAAGCCTGGCCTCCTGGGCAGCCCTCTGCCTGCAGGGACTCAGCTCTGTAGAGGGCAAGTCACTTGGCTCAAAGCAACCTTTCTTTGAGCTGTGGAGAGGCATCCCCCTTCCCCTACTCCTTACCACCATCCCTTCTTTTCTGAGGTTTTCCTCAGCCCACTTGGGGAGCCCCCCTCCCAACTCACCTCTTCTCATTTACTCCCTGCTCTACAGAACTCTTCCAGGAACTGCTGCAAAGACCAAATAGGCATTTGGCTCACCAACAGGGCCGCAGGAGCCAGTCCAAGCATGTTGTTAGAGAAATAACTTCTTGGCAAGAACCAGTTCCACCTTAGAAATGGCTAGACTTGGAGTTAAAAGCTGGGACCTCAAATCTCAAGATATAATAAATGTGGACAGTTTATGCTCAAAAGGGTAACAAGAGCCACGTTTTTTAGGAGTGCTCCTGAGTCAATGAGCAAAGTGAATAATTTTACCTCCTTCCATTCCGGGGAGGCCTGGTCTACTTCCACCAGCAAAGGAGGAGGCAAAGGAGAGGGGACATACACAGCAGTGAAAGGGCAGGAATAATACTAGGGAGAGATGGGAAAGCTAGAGTGTGAGAATTCAGACTGTCCAAAAGTCTTTAAGGTCCCCCACCCCTCATAAGGGCGGGAACATGAGATGCTTCTCTACTCTTTGGATTATGGGAAGCCCCCGGCCAAAATTTCTTATCTGTGGCTGTACGTCCCTCCCTCCTCCCTCAGCCAAGCACCTCTTCCTTCATGCCATCCATTTTGCTAGTTTAGATCCTTCCCATAAGCGCTCTCACCCTGGGTATGTACTTCCCCTGGTGGCTCTGTTGGTGTGGGAAGCCAGGCCCACCAGCAGTGTGACCCAAGTCCCTTGAGCAGAAGGCCCAGAATAGTGAGAGCCCAAGGAGGTTTGTTGGAGGCAATGCAACCTGCCCGCTATAAGCTACGAGACTTAGATATATTCTACCAATTAGGGCACATCTGTTCGAAGCGCTGAAAGGCGGGCACTGTCTCTTTAAGAGCCATCCCACTCCTCTCCTTGAGTGATGAGGGCTGGGAGCACAAGGGAGTCGGATGCTGATTAAACAGTCCTACTGCCCAGCTCTGTTAGAAAATTACTGTAATTATGATCTAGTCCCAGCAGAGGGATGAGTTCCAATCCTGCTAATAACCCTTCCAGGTGCCTCGGATTCGGGGCCCATGGGAGGCAGCATCGTCAGGGCTCTGGCTGGCACCAGGGCCGGCAATGGCCTTGCTGTCTGGCCCGGGCAGGCAAAACCAACAAAGGCAATGGACCCCTTGTCCTATCTTGGCCTCCTGAGAAGGCGGTGGGTTTTGGCTGGGTTTTATGTTTTTGGTTCTTGATAGAGCTCCTAGGAGTTACTTTGCATAAGAAAACTTCCCCTTCAAAACTGACGTGGAGGAGCAGGAAGGATAATGGCCGCACCCGCCGGGAGGTGACATCTGTCCTGAGCTCCCCACTTCGGCTTGAGGGCTGCAGTCAGCCCCGCATCAGCCTGACCCAGTGCCGAGCGCGGGGCACCAGAGCTCCCAATCCGGAGCAGCTGCTGCTCTCTCTGTGGGCCGACAACCCTGGTTTCTTGCTCTGAAGCAGAACACGGCATTTCACTCAGTCCCGATCAAGAGTTTCAGGGCTCCCCTTTTAGATTTCTGCCACAGAAAAGGGAAACAAGGATCGCAACCACAGAGCTCTAGACTTGAGGGACTCACTGGCCTGCAGCTCTCTAAACCGGTGATTCGGGGTTATTCATTTGAAAACATGGTCTTTGTAGTGCAAATCTGCAGTCTGTGCAGGCCCACAAATCGCGAAGGTGCTTGTGGAGCGTGGGGGTGGGTTTGCCGAGTCTTAAGCCCTGAGGAATCCATGGCATTTCTTTTTTTTTTTTTTTTTAAGATTTTATTTATTCGACAGAGATAGAGACAGCCAGCGAGAGAGGGAACACAGCAGGGGGAGTGGGAGAGGAAGAAGCAGGCTCCCAGCCGAGGAGCCCGATGTGGGGCTCGATCCCCTAATGCCGGGATCACGCCCTGAGCCGAAGGCAGCCGCTTAACCGCTGCGCCACCCAGGCGCCCCTATGGCATTTCTACTCTTTTCCCAACCTAGCAGTATGCTTCTCTCTAGTGCTATAATCCAGTGGCTAAAGCACAAACTTCTAGAAGGTAGGGCGGTTTTGGGGCGCCTGGGTGTCTCAGTCGTTAAGCATCTGCCTTCGGCTCAGGTCATGATCCCAGGGTTCTGGCATCGAGCCCTGCATCAGGCTCCCTGCTCAGCAGGAAGCCTGCTTCTCCCTCTCCCACTCCCCCTGCTTGTGTTCCCTCCCTTGCTGTCTCTCTCTCTCTCTCTGTCAAATAAATAAATAAAATCTTTTAAAAAACAAAAAAGGCAGGGCAGTTTCTCCGTGCTTGGCCCTAAGCACACAAATGACACCCCCGAGACAGCGGTTTTCAACCAGGGGTGATTTTGTTCCCTGTGGACACTTGGCAATACCTGTAGACAGTTTGGTGGTCTGCACAGTGTGGGGGATTGGGGGGAGTACTACGGGCATCTACTAGGTAAGAGAACAGGGGTGCTGCTGAACATCCCACGATGTCCCCAACAACATAAAGTTATCTGGCCCCAATGTCAGGCCCCAGGAGTGCCAGGCTGAGAAAGCTTGCACTCACTAACAGGGGAAGTAATAGGCTCCAAGCTCTGCACAGCCCACGCCCCCACCGCCACCTTCCCCTGCACTGCCTTGGAGATGTCGAAGGAATGATCTTAAATCTCCAAATGCCGGGCACTTGCCCGGAGGTGGGCTGTGCCAGTGACAGTCTGCCCTGCACCCCGGCCCTGTGGGAGGTGTCCAGGATGTGTGGGTGGCGTGCAGGTGCCGCGTGGGGGGACTCGAGGCAGAGCGATGCCAGGGCGGCTGACCGTGGGTGAAAGCGGAGTGTTTCTAGCCTGTTTTCTGTTCCATGATCTGACGAGGGGGATGAAGGAGGGCCAGCTGCTCACCATCAGGTTAAGAGCGTCTGCCGTAGAACCAGATGCCCTCTTGGAGGACCAGCACTAGAAGCTCTTGGAACTCACTCCTGTCACAGGAGGCAAGGAAGTGCATACTGTTCCCCAGTGCTACAAACATGCTTCCCTGCGTGGCACCCTGCCAGGTGGAGGGGTGGCGGGCTGAGATGGGGCCCCACGAGGGACCCGAACACACACAGCTGCTGACAGCCGGCCAGCCCCACCAGCCGCTTGATGCCAAAGATACCGGGCCTCTCAGAACAACCTGGGCATCAGGAAAAGAAAGTCTCCTTGGCAGGGTTTGCCTAGGAACCAGGCCGGCAGGGGAGGGCTTCATTAGAAGGCACGTTGCCCAGCGTCATACCAGAGAGCCCAGTAATCTCTCTATCTACCTCCCGCTCCCCACGTGACTGGACAATCCATTTTTGCCTGATTTTTAGGGTGACCTCTGATCCTGCTTCACACCTACGGTCTTGGCATCAGTTACCAATAACTCCTTTCAGTCTTAAAAGTGTCTCTGGAAAATAAATTATACAGTCACCCTACTAATTCTACTTCAGTTTCCTCTAATACAATAGTTTTTTTGGGGGGGCATTACATTTATAAAAGATTTTTGTACAAAATGGGCTGTGTCTTAAAATGTATCATTAATTGAATCCTAAAGAGTTGCAAAAGAATGGTCATCAATTCATACTAATAACAACAACAACAACAATAACCCCCAGCAAAACAGCCATGTTTTCTGAACAGTTAGTTTTTGATAGGGAAATAGGGAGGACAATTCGAATCCTGTGAAGAAGAAAAATCTCTTTTTAGTTGTGAGTTTGAAACTCCCTACCCAATCTCTGCAAATTCTACAGGGAAAGGCAATAGCTGGGCAGGAGGGGAGGGGAAGGAGCAGGGGACTATGGTAATCCACAAACTAGAAAATGAGTCTGAGTCACTGGGCTGTGTAGCAGGGATAATCCTCTGTGTAGACGGCTGCTTTTTCTAAAGTCAGCTCCACAGATTTCGCTGGTGCTCCGGGAATTAGCAAATCAATGCCACGTAAGATTTATCCTTCCAGAGCCACTCTTGGCAGGGGAGATCTGTTGTGGGAGGGGGCTTCCCTGTGGCCAAAGATGAAAGCACCTCTGTCCTCGGCATCTGAGAATTTTGGTCTTAAAATGGAAAAACAAAACAAAACAACCCAAAAACCCCCCAAACAAACAAACAAACAAACAAAAAACCAAAACCCCAAAACCCAAACCAAAACCAACCACAAAAAATCCTACTTTGATTTCTTTCTTCTCTTTCTTGCTTCTCTTCAACTCCATCTTTCTCTGACCGGTTTTTAAAGGCAGGAGGGTACCCCCCTCCCCCCACTATCATGGCATTCTCCTCTCTCTTTCTCTCTGCATCGACACCGCTGCTTTATTGTGACGCATGTGCCGGGCATGGAATGTAGAATTTGAAAATGTGTCACTGGAGGTGTCTAACTGCGGCACAACTCGAGTGATTCAATAAGCAAAGCGGCAGATTGAGAATTTCCAGAGTCTTTCATTGCATGCGCCCTTTCCCCGCAGATTTTGTGTGATTTTTTGGTCCAAGTCAACCCTTTTCAGATCCGCGGCTTTGCCGCTCGCAAAGACCCGATGACAAATGCGGTGGTGCAACTGGGCAAACTGAAGGGCTAAAAAAAGAAGGGAATGATAACACGAAATCCAGGCAGTTCCTTACGTGCTATGTTTAGATCAAGTATCTGTCTCCAGCCGGAGAGTGGACATCTCGTCGGTTCCACCTTTGGCCATTGCTCTCATTTTAAATGGAATCAAACTTGTCCGGGTTCTGGGAGAGGAGATGCACTAGGAATTCCCTTCTCTTTCCCATTTTTATTCACCAGAGGAAAAGGTGCAGTCGGTTGTGAATTAAATACAGATTTTAAGAGATATAACAGTATGAGAAAATTTAATATTGGAGTGGTTGCAAAACAATGTCTATGCTATTTTGCTATACGGATGACAGAGAAAACAATATTTTAATGAAATGGAGCTGAAAGACTGCTTTCAGAGCATTTAGTATTCTCAGATACCAGCTTGGACAATGCAGGCCCCACCGTATGGGCCCCAGGTCAGACCATCCAGAGGATGTCAGAGGGTTCTCGGTAAATGATTATTTACTTGTCTGTAAAAGGCAGATACACATTTGCTGCTTCATTTTTTTTTTTTTAAGATTTTGTTTTTTTAAGTCATCTCTATACCTAACGTGGGGCTCGAGCCCACGACCCCGAGATCAAGAGTCCCACGCTCCACCAACCGGGCCAGCCAGGCGCCCTTATAATTTGTTGCTGCTGCTTCTTTTTAAGATTTTATTTATGTATTTATTTGAGAGAGAGAGCATGAGCAGGGGGAGAAGGGGTGGAGGAGCAGTGGGAGAGGGAGGAGGGGGAAGGAATGTCAAGCAGACTCCCTGATGTAGAGCTCATGACCCTGAGATCATGACCTGAGCCAAAACCAAGGGTCAGACGCTTAACTGACTGCGCCACCCTGTACATGTGCTTCTTAAATTTAGGATCTTACCTTTTTTATTTTCCTTCTTTTACATAAAATCAGGGAAGGAAAAAAAGCCTCCCTCTCCTATTTCACTTCCCAGAGCCATTAGTGGCTATTAAGAAGCCATCCTACACAGGATGTGGTTAGTTACGTGGTCTAATGCCCAGGTTACTCAGTTAGTCACAGGCACTAAGGCGGGGATTTGGTTAGTGGAGTCAAACACAGAAGTGGGAATCTGATTAGCCAGCTGCTTTCTGAAGCTGTTGGTTAAAACAGCGGCTGTCGAACTGAGTGGGGAGCAGTTTTGCTGGGTGAGGTTTTGCTTCAGGCAGGCTGTAGGAACACAGGGCTTCCAAAAGTTCTCCTGTAGAACGTTCTCCTAAGAGAATGCCCTTCAGCCTGGAGAGTCTTATCAACCCATCAGACTTGCTCTTACCTTTTTCTGCCTGTAACAGTATCAAAGATCGCCCCATGGCTATGGACCGAATTCTGGGTTAGTCCATTTTTTATGTCCTTTAGGGCCAATGTGATTTCTCTTCCTGCTGGGTTTTACAGCTAGCAGAGTCAGAGGTCAGCGTGTGCTGGCTACCCTGCAGTGCATGGGGGTGCCGGAGACCTCCACAGAGTGGTGAGTGGTTTGGGTGTACACAGGCCTGTAGGTAGAGAAGGGACTATTGCACTAAGGGGATTGCGTTTTAAATGCTGGAAGCCAATGGCCATGGTACTGAGAGGTCCCTGAACTGTGCAGAGAGTGGAGAAGTTACCTTGACCTTGCTCCTTTTTCATCCCCCCCCTTTTTTAAAAAAATATTTTATTTATTTGACAGAGATAGAGACAGCCAGCGAGAGAGGGAACACAAGCAGGGGGAGTGGGAGAGGAAGAAGCAGGCTCATAGGGGAGGAGCCTGATGTGGGGCTCGATCCCATAACGCCGGGATCACACCCTGAGCCGAAGGCAGACGCCCAACCGCTGTGCCACCCAGGCGCCCCTTTTCATCCCCCTTCTGACTCTCCCCCGATCCCTGCTCTTCCTCTTCTGGTGTCCCCTTTTCCCGTGTCTCTCAGTCCCAGAGCAGTGGTACAATGCTGTTCTTCCCTCTTAGCCACCAGCCTTCCAGCCTTGGGTCCCTGGGGGTTCTTTAAGGGAGGGACCACTCTGGGGCACGGGGGGGGGCGGGGGGGTTGTTCTGTTTCCTCCCTCTGTTAAACACGTTAAAAAATGCCCATTGTGCTTACCTGTAGGTTGGGATTGGTGCAAAGGCTCCTAAAAGGGGAGGCAATTGGTTGTTTTTGGTTCATCTGCTCATCTGCTGCCACCTAGTGGTTCAGTCTCCTTTAGCACTCTGCGTAAAGCGGAGGGCACATTATACCAACAGTTCTATATTGCCTTTTATCTCATTTTTTTCCGTCCCAGACCTCACTTGTCCCCTTTTCTTACCTCCTTTTCCATGACATACACAAAAATCTTCTTTTTTTTTAACTCCTGGGTCAGAAAATCTGGAAATGAATGGCTGGCATAGAATCTTTTGAGAAACTTGGAATGCACTGAAACATCTCCGTTTGCTCTCCAGTTTCTGTCTTTTGATGATGTGAAATGGGTGTCTTACTGCAGGGCTAGAAGACGGCTGTTACAGGGCTGAGGAAGGATACTGCCGATCCAGGGCTGCTTCGCATAGACAGTTCCAGAGAGAAAATTTCTATAGCTGCGTGGTTGCCCATTTTTCAAAATTTCACGTACAGTGAGTCTGGCCATAATAATAGCTAATCCTTATTGAGCAGTTACCATGAGCCAGGCATTGTTCCAAGTATGTCACACGTGTTGACTCTTGAACCTTCCTAACGACCCAGTGCAATGGACTACACCCTTTCTAAGGTGAGGAAATTGAGGTGTATGTAAAATGTCAAGTAACTGGTTCCCCTAGTAAATGGGGAACTGGGATTTATTCTCAGGCTGTCTGCTTCCAGAATTTATGCTCTTAACCACTATGTTTTGATGCCTCTTTAAGACACAGATAACATGAGACCACAGGAAGAGGAACAGGGCTGTGTACACATAAGCCCTCCTCAAAGCACTTCCTTGGCCCCTGCCTGGGACTTGTGATGCAAGACACAGTGTGGCTGTGCGCTGAGGGCCAGGAGGGAACTCTCCAATGTGCTGACTCCAAGGACTTGTTTCTAGCCCTGTCTCATTTCAGAGATTCAGCACATAAGGGAAAACAACCAAGTAGTCAGCCAAAGGAAGTCTGAGAAGCCAACCAGAAAGCAGGCAGGCTCGGGTTCTAGGGATGATTCTGCCCTGGAAGATAATCGCAAGTCCCCTCCTCTGTTTTTGTTTTTGTTTTCTCTCCGGCTGTCCTTTTCTACTTTGTCTGAAGGTGGCAGGAATGCCCAGAACCAGCCTTTTTGAGACCACTGCAAAAAGAAATTTGACACTATCACACACTGGCAGGAACCAAAGATGCAGTTTATTTATGCTTTTCCAATCAGCTGAAACAATTAGCAACTTCCTCCTCTGAAGATTTCCTTCTCTCCACCTTCTCTGTGACAAGCCTGTGTAGAAGGCAGAAGTGGATATGTGGACATGGTTAAAGGTGGGATAAAAAAAAGAAGGTGGGATGAGCTATGACAAGGCAGGTGTAGTAACAGATCTGCTGACTGTGCCTTTTCCCACTCGTCTAACTGGCGGCTTTCAGTTACTACGAGGTGTCAGAAGCTTGGGTCTCTTCAGTAAAGAGAAGGGTCCATGGTGTTGGTGGGGTGGCGGGGGTAGGGACAGGAACTCCTGATGGTCAGTTTCTTCATAAAGGCAGGCCAGAGACAAGGATATGTGTCCTAAAAGAGGAAAAATACATAAATTTGCTTTTACGATTCAAAACAAAGATGGCATAAAAAGGCACAAAGTAGAGTGTTTCCCTCGTACCCTCCCAGTCAAGCACTTTCTCTGTCCTTGGAGGCAACCAATGCTATTGTCTCCACCCTTCCAGAGATATCTTCTGCACACAGAAACAACTGGAGATCCCCCCTCTTTTTCAGTAAGCTCTACACCCAACGTGGGGCTTGAACTCATGACCCTGAGATCACGAGTTGTGTGTTCTATGGACTGAGCCAGCTAGGTGCCCCTGGAGATGCCCTTTTCACACAAATGGAACACATTAAGCCTACCCCTCTTTGCTGCTTTTTCCCCTTTTTTTTTCAGATTTTATTTATTCATTTACCAGAGAGAGAGAGAGAGCACGCACAAGAAGGCAGAGGGAGAAGCAGGCTCCCTGCTGAGCAAGGAGCCTGATGCGGGACTTGATCCCAAGACCGCGGGATCGTGACCTGAGCCGAAGGCAGACGCTTAACAGACTGATCCACCCAGGCATCACTTTTTTTTTTTCCCTTACCAACGTCAGGCAGAGAGCTTCCTTTTCTTTTTTACTGTTGCACAGTATTTAATTCTATGCATGCACTACGGTTATTTGGCCAGGTCTCTACTGAACATTTAGGTCATTTCTAGTGGTTTGCTATTACAGACAAGTAACCTTGTGTGCACAAATTTTTTTTTCTTTTAATATTTTATTTTTGAGTACTCTCTACACCCAATGTGGGGCTCGAACTCACAACCCTGAGATCAAGAGTCACACGTTTCACTGACTGAGCCAGCCAGGTGCCCTGTGTGTATATCCTTTTGCATGTGTGCAAGTGTAGCTATAGGATTAATTCTTAGCTGTAGAATTGTTGGGTCAAAGAGAAAGAGGAGATAAACACCCATGTCATTAAATGACAAAGTGAAGTACAGTGAATGTGTTTGGATGTGACAGAAAAATCCCAACTCTTCTGCATTCACGGCCGGGAAATGGAGTTCTCAACAGGAAAGTCATAATGTCAAACCTTGAGCGACAGGCCCAACTGGTGCTTTATGGTCGAATAAGGGCATTGCAGAGTAAGATCTATACTTATGTATCCTCCTAAATGAATCCGCTCAGAGGCTGCTGACACGACAGTGGGCCCTGGTCTGGAAGATTCCAAGGATAGTTTGTGTCACTGTTATGCAAGTCATCCTTCATCCCCAGCAGGAAAGGGTGCTTCCATTTCAGGCCAGAAGAAGGAGCTAGAGACATCATGCTAGCCTTGGGTGCCCTCCATCACCATCCTAATTCTAAACAAAAGCCACTCTGCACCAAAGCAATTCCTATTGCTACCCCACACAAAGCAGGCACTCACTCTACTGTTTTAAATACAATGTGGTTCTTGCTCATAAAACACAAAGCCATTTTCTTTATTACCTAAATGTTAATTAGATTATGTTCCATAGGAATCCTCATACTGGATTCCTAGTCTTGGCCAACCATATCGTGATACGCGGGCACTTGGGGGAAATGGTGCTCTGGATTTGAGAGCTGGGGATAAAGAAAGCCAGACCCATCCTTGTGGCAAAAATTCCTAGCTGTCCCCGAATACCCACTGTCCCCTTTTTATTTATTAATGAGTCCTCTCCCCGCTCCACTTTTAAGCTGAACACAGGTTCTACTTAGGATAAGTCTGTCTGTCTGTCCAAGTTCTGGCCAATGGAGTGTAGGCAGCAGTGTGTTCAACCTCCGTGAAATGTCCTTGAAACAGCAGGTGTGCCCTTCTCCCGTCATTTTGTCTTGCCTGCTGTGTAGGGTACAGACATGATAGCTGGAGCTGGAGTACCCATCTTGGGCCATAAGGTAGCGGAACGTTGGCCACACACAGTGGAGCAAAAAGGGAAGATATCTGGAACCTGGGTACCTTGGATCATTTACCTCCAGATTTTTAGAGAAGAGAAAAATACATTTCTGTGTTAATTAAATCATTGTTATTTTGAGTTTTCTTTCACATGTCATTAAACCTAATCCTAACTGACACAGTCCCCAATTTAGGAAAAACAATTCCAGCTTCATCTTCTTTCAGTGGTAAATCATTGGCATCACCTGTGGAGACGAAGAAAAGCCTCTTCACTGGCAACTCTCATCCCTCACAGATTTACTGGCAATAGTTTTGATACCTGGGCTTCATATTTCTTCCAATTCAAAGGCAGTGGTGAGATACTCCTTTGGAACAATCCCGACGAGGCTGTTCAGTTCTCCTACCCACCAGCCATACATGTTATATTCCTGAAAAATGAAAAGAGGGTGGTTTCAGTTGGAATTCAGTCACGTTCCTGTTCATCTCTGACAGCGATTGCGCGGGAGATTATGTTGGGTGGTTTCTTTGTCAACACTGCAGTATGACTTGGTAACACCCCTGATGGGATTATTAAATTAAAAAAAATCTAGAGGAGGAAAGCAAACGCTATCTTCCTTTTGCTGTCTGCCTGTCTACATTGTTTTTTTTTTTTTTTTAAAGATTTTATTTATTTATTCGACAGAGATAGAGACAGCCAGCGAGAGAGGGAACACAAGCAGGGGGAGAGGGAGAGGAAGAAGCAGGCTCATAGCAGAGGAGCCTGACGTGGGGCTCGATCCCACAATGCCGGGATCACGCCCTGAGCCGAAGGCAGACGCTTAACCGCTGTGCCACCCAGGCGCCCCTGCCTGTCTACATTGTAAACCTAGTACATTCGATACTATTGCTGAACCCAAGAGCATGTCTTTTATCAAGCAGAGTGGAATGGCTTCTTCTGAGAAAGTTGGACACATCCTAAATGCCGGGGCACTAACGATATTCAGGGAGTCAGGTCATAGTTCAAATCAATAATATTTACCAAGCATCGTCTATGTGCAAAGTGCTGTTTGAGTTCCCATGAGATATATAAGGATGAATCAGAGCATTGCCTGCTCCCTAGAAGCTTAGAGCATAAAGTAATGGGCTTTGGAGTCAGACAGGCTGGGATCCAATCCCCACTTGGTCATTTAGTAGCTGTGTGACCTTATGCTTTCCTAGTTTTAACTTCCTTTTCTGGAAGAGTAGGGATAATATCATCTCTCCCCTATGTTGTGGGAATATAAATGTCTGATGCAGATTGGTGCTCTAAACATTAGATTCTTCCCCCAGAAGAGGGAAGGTTGACAGGTACCTCAGTAACGACCGGCAGGACACAGGAGCCCCAGAGAGGGGCAAACAAAAAGAAAGGGAATGAGAGGGTGTAAAAGAAGGGGGGTGATCACAGGGTTGGAAGTGGGGCGCCTTGAATACAAAAGAGATTTTCAAAAGCACAGTAGATGTTAAACACTATGGGACTGCTTTTGAAAGCACCAGAAAATATTTTCTTTCTTTTGAAGGAAGTTAAATTTAGGAATACAGAGGGAATATCATGTATTCCAGTTCAACTGCATTTGGGGTACCATGAAGCTAACTGTCTTTTTACACACTTGGCTGTTGAATTCTAGTAGGAAAAAAAGGAAAGAAAGAAAGAAAGCCAGGTTGGTGACACAATAAAATTCCAGGCCAACTGGTTATCCTTCTTTTCCTTTGGAGAGCGTATCTCCCCTGCTCCACATCTGCTTCCCCCACCCTCCCAGATGACCTCTTTTCTACCTTCAAAAAGAAAAGAGAAGCCATGAGATGTGTTAATCTTCGGCCACCAAAAGAGGAACTTACCTGTATTGACAACCACCCCTCCTTCCCATTAAAGTGAGGGAGGCGCCCCTCCTCTGGTTTAAGACTCTCTCATCATGTGTACATAAGAGCGTCATGTGGGCTCCTAAGTCCTGCCTGTCATTACTGATGTGCCTGTCAACCTCCCACTTCTGGGGGAAGAATCTAATGTTTACAGCACTTACTCTGCATCAGACATTTATATTCTCACAACATAGGGGAGAGATGATATTGTCCCTGCTCTTCCAGAAAATGAAGTTTAAACTAGGAGAGCAAAAGGTCCCACAGCTACGGTTGAAGACTATCCCTCGTAACATGTCCTTGTAACCCTTCCACTTTCTCTATTTCTTAGAGGTGAGGTTCTGTGGAGTCTGAACTCTGCCTCTAATGTAAATGGCTCCTTCCATCAGCAAGAAATGTGTTCCAGTTTCTTTAGTCTTTGGAAACAATGATTAAATAGTCCCCACCTCATGCCTGCTTTCCATTTCTACTCAACTATCCTAATTCACCGTCAAACTTACTGAAAGAACTTACTTCACTTTCTACCCCAGCTTCTTGCTTTCTATTCCATCTTCAAGCCACTCTACTCAGGCTTCTGCTCCTTTCATTCCGCTTAGACTTTTTCTCCATGGTCTCCTATAACCTCTGATTGCTCAAATTCTATGGTATTTCTCGGTCCTTAACGTACTTGATCTTTCAGCAGTGCTGGCACTATGGACCCTTCTTGAGGCATTTTCTGTTCTTAGTTTCTATGATAATTATAGTCTCTGGGTTTCCCTCTTGCCTCTTTGGCTGCTGCTTATTCTCCTTTGCAAGCTCCTCTTTCTCTACCCTTCCTTTTGATGTGGTTGTTTCCAGCATTCTGTCATGGCCCTCTTCTGACTTGGTGTGCTTTCCTTGAGCAATCTGATATACCTCTGTGCTTTAGCCACCATACAAACGACTCCCAACCACAGCTCCAGCCCAGATCTAAGTGTTGGACCCTAAAACCCAAGCGCATGTCCTCTAAGCTGCTCAAACTCGATATACCCTAAATTGAACCCATCATTCTGCCTCTGTCTCCATTCCTACTCCCAACCAGCTCTGCCTCCTGTGTTCTCTGTCTCAGTGGATGGTAGCACTGTGCACTCAGTTAATCAAGCCGGAAACTCAAAAGTCATTTCCAGTCGCACCTTCCTCTTCCAGTCATTCTGGAGTTCTGTTGATTCTCTCTTCAGAGTATTACTGGAAACCATCCACTTCTCTCCATTCCCATTGCCAATACTCTAGTCATGTCACTGTCATTTCTCATGAGGACTACAGAAACAACCTCCAAGCTCGTGTCTGTAGCTCCATTCTTGTTCCCCTCCAATCTAGTCTTCATTTTGGAGGCAGAATCATTTTAATGCCCATTGATAAAAATCACTGCTCTGCTTGAAACCTTTAAGTGGGTTCCCACTGCCTCTTGTCAATGTCTTAATAAGGTGGACAAGGCTGTGCATGAGCTGGTCCTGTTCACTGTTCAGCATTGTCATTTACCCCCTCAATCTAATGGACCCTTAGTAAAACAGAATTTGTCTCTGCTACTCCTGTGGGCTGCAGACTCCCTTACCTTGGAGCCTTTCCTCTGCCCGTTTAACTTCTATTTCCCTTCTCCCTTTCATGGGGCTCACTCCTCAGCAGTCTTCAGATCTCAATTCCCGGGTTTCTCTAGACTCTCTAGAAGCTTCTCTTTGCCTTTCTCTGTGTGTACTGTGGACTGTGGACTGTACCCTGTGCTTCCCTGGGAATGAGTTCATCAGGCTGCCTTGTATCTGCCTGCCTTTGTCTCGCTGCCAGTCACTAGTGGAAAGTCCTGTGAGAGCTGGAACTTTGTTGGTTTTGTTTGCTCTTGTACTCCCAGCACTCAGCATGGTAGCCGGCATAGACAGGGACCAAAAAATCCTTGTTAAATGAGGTTATGAAGAAATGAGGGGAGCAGTGGGATTTATTCTTTCAGTGGAGCAGATATAGTTACAACTAACTCCAAGATATTCCCTTGGTGAATGAACTGGTTGTGGCAGGAAGAGAGCAACTGCCTTTGGAGACGGTTTCCCCAAATGGCTCCCTAAATACCATGAAGAGCTTTTCAAATGCCATGACAAGGGGGGCTGAGTTGATCCTAAAAAGAACAAGAAATTACCTTTTAAGAGCCAGTCTTACATAACTGCACGTGTCTACCATCCAGCCCACTGTCTCCCCACACCTTCTCATGCCCCCCATTCTTCCCCAGGCCAACTTCTCTGTACAGTCTGCACTGCCTTGTGGGAAATTACCCAGAGCTCCTCAGCCTCTGCCTGTCAGGATGTTTTAAGCTCCTCTCCGTACAAGTTATGTTGCTGTCCATTTTCCAACGCTGAAGTTAGGGCAGTTTCTGCCTTAAGTTTTCTTGTAGTGTTGCCTTTCGCTTAGGATGTTGCTGGAACGCCATTTCCACAAAGCCTTGCTGTGAAGGGGAGACATGTACTCGGTCTTCCTCTCTCACGGTTACTCATAAAAACCCTAGCTTTAGCTGTTCTGCTCCCTCACAGGCGGGGGCTGGGCATAGTGTCTGATAGTCTTTTGATGAAAGTCAACTTGCTGACACATGTGTGAAGGGTGGTCTTCCACCTGCCGTGTGGTGTCATCTTCATCACTGGAGGGTCTCAGACTGGGCATTCCCTCCCTAGGGACCATTCGAGACTCCTGACTTTGGCTCATGCTCCGTAGCATCCGCCTTCTGCCGTAATGCCCGGAGTAGGGACCAAGCCTGGGGAAGGTGATCCCTGCCAACCCGAAGAGGGTGCACACGGGAAGCAGATGAGGCTCAGCAGGACACCTGCAAAGACCAGGCTCCCAGTCCGTGTGCTCTTGCTCGAGGGGAACACCGACCCTGCCGACCGCAGATGTGGAAGCCTCACCACGGTGCTGAGAACCGAAATGAGTGAGATCAACTCTCTGCCCTTCAAAACAAAAGCGCAGGCAGAGAGTAAGGAGGATGGCACAGTCTCAGAGACTGTAAGTACCCTGCTGTGGGAGCCTAGGAGCTTAATTGAAGCACCTACAGGTCTTGGGATCTGACTGGCTTTTCCAGATTTCATCCCTTGGCTGGAGACCCAAAAAGGGCTTCAGGGCTGAGATGTTTAAAGCATGAATGGAAAATTTCTAGCCTTCTCTTCCACTACCACCTCCCATGCATTGCTCCAGCCCAGTCTGAACACCGCGAGGTATTTTAAAATAATTTCTACTTTGATGAATTGCTGGGGAGTCCACAATTGCTCATAATCAAAGGGAGAAAAATGCAAATGAGATCCGGCCAAGAACTATCACCACCAAACGTTTATTTCACTGCACAGTGCCAGAAAGAATTAAAACAACATTAAACTCACAGCAATCATGTTTAAGCCCTCGTTTCCAAGTGCCAAATTGCACCACTCTGGATCATACAGATGTTCGTTAATTATGCTAATTTTTATTAAACTATTAAAATGGAGAGAGTACTGGCTCAGCCAGGCAGACCCCAGCTCTGAATGAACTCTGCTCTTGTCTAGAGGTGATAATTTACTGCATTTTTATTAAGTTGCTGATGCTTGGGTTTTCGTTTTGGGGACGGCAGAGAGGACTGAATTCCTGGGATCAACGTTTCCAATAAAGTTTGACTTCTCCTGCCCAGATGTTTAGAAAGACCAGAAAAATGCTGAGACACTCCCGGGAGACCTGAAATCTTCACTGCAGAAGTGCCACGGGAAGGGATCGGGACTGTGCAGGCTCCGCACTCCTGAACTCTACACACCTTGTGTGCGGTAGAGCGAAGGGGTTAATTACACAGCCTTGTTAACTGAAGACCCTTCGGTACGAATATAAAAAGCTGTTGTAAAAAAAAAAGCAAACAAATCCTCTACATCAGCTCTTGCCTTTTGTCATGAAGTCTTTCTAGAAGCTTTTCACTCAAAAACCGTGCACCGTGCAGTGTGTTCTCATCAGTAATATTTCTAGGCTTGATTAGACATGCGTTTCCCTCAACACCAACCCTGTTCCACCTCCTTGAACTCCCCAAATGAAGGAGTCTTGAAAGTAAAGGTTGACTACTTGGACTCCCTTATCTAGTTGGAGAAGCTATTGGCCTAGATGAGCAGAACATTGAGTGAACTTGAAATAGACACAGTGCTCACCAACAGCAACGATCAGAAGTGTTTATGGGGGATTGCACACTGCCATAAAAGGATTTATGCTGCTAATCTCCAACAACAAGGAAAAAAAAAAAACAAACAACCCTACCAAACCTGCCATAAAAAGAATAGCAAATTCTATAAACAAAAAGCAGTACGGCCACCAACCACGGGCATGTCGCACAGCTTGACTCTGCCTCCAGTGGTTTCCTATTGCTGTTTATGGTTTCAAGACTATCATGGACCTCCTCAGTGCTCCTCCTGTCACAGGGCCCTGAGTCCCTGTGTGGTGCTGCAAATACCCTGTCAGTAGGTGTCAGGGGATATCAGGGGGAAAACCAGCAGGCGCCTATCATAAGCCTTAAAAGAGATTAAATACCCCTACTCCATGATTGCTACATTTTAATTTCTCTCCTCCCTGCTGGTTCCTATTTGTATAAGCTCTTCCATGGCTCCCCTGGAGTAGCACAGACATGACCTGGAATGACCATCCTGTCTTGGGATGAGAATTCAATTTCTAGGCTCAGTGAATCCTAGGCTGTTCCAACAAAAGGAAAGCTCCATCCTCTAGGGCACAGATTCTTAAACTGGAGTCTGTGAACCCCTGGCCTGTCCATGGGTGGACATGAAAGGATCTCTGAACTCCTTGAAATTGGTGTAAAATTTTGTGTGCATGTGTACATATATCTTATTCCCGGGGTGAGGTCCAGAACTTTCATCAGATTCTCGAAGGGTTTATGAACCCTCTACAGTTGATGAACCAGTGCTCTGGGCAGGGGGTGTGTGTGTGGATACAATGATCTTTATGGCCTGACTCTGCACTTTG
>NC_048230.1:22484130-22646491 GCF_002007445.2 Ailuropoda melanoleuca | reverse complement strand
TTTGCTCTGGGTGGGCCCTCCCCCCCCCCCCCCCCCCCCGCTTTTAAAAGTACAGTGAAAGGAAGTCAAGAATCCCTGTTTATGCCATGCTGGGTTAGGCTTCAGCCCTCCAGCCGCAGAGCCTGCCCTTTCTTCTAAGGCTGAAGTCTGACCAAGCCTGCTCATTCCTTCTAAGGCACTATCACTCTCTCTCTTTTTTTCCTTTATTACTGAAGTATAATTGATGTACAATGTTATCTTACTTCCAGGTGTATCACTAAGGCACCAGCTCTTTAGCTGTGACTTAAAAGTTGCAGGGTCTTCTCAATAGCTCCCATTCAAATCCACGTGATGGCTTTTGGAGCAAGCTGCTCGACACTGTCTGCCCTGAGAACGTTCGTAATAGAAATGTTCTCTTTTCACATTGAATTGGGCTTCGATAAGCCTCTGTGGAACAAGATTCCTGGAAAATGTCTCATACTTTTGTTCTTTTAACCATCAAAGTTCACTATACCAGTGCTTGTAAATAAGAGAATTCCTCTTCAAGAGAACAATCTATCAGCTCCTGACATGAAAGATCAATAGAAGCTTGATATATGTATGGGAAAGGCCAATCAATCACAGAATTATTGGTTTATGATTGCTTATTTCTCCTATCAGTGCTTACGCATCTGACATTATCATTAGCAAAGATGGGAAATTGGAATTCCTAAGCAGGGTAGATTGTAATATTCCAGGGTCAGCCAAAAACATTGTATTTTTACTCTGGATTGGCCCACAATTTCTCTACTTCTAAAATCCCGCTTTGGAAATTTAATGCTTTCTGAGGATATCATAAATTATTAAATAAATTGAGGGCTCTAGCTTACCACCCTTCCAGCTGCTGAGAAAAGCAAGGCTGGGAACAGGGATTGTTCACCAAAGACAAGCCGGTGCCCATTTTTCAGCATAAGTGGTTTTGTGGGGAGATTGTGCAGAAGGGAAAAGGAAGTGGTCAGTTGGGTGGATGGTGGATAAGTGGGGTTAGAAGCTGTCAGAGGCCTGGAGCTCAGCGCTTGGCTGAAACCTTGGGTAGCTTGGCAGCCTCCCCAGGCTGTTTGACACCATGTTTTAAGTTCTTGGCAATCATTTTCTCTTTTTTCCATTATTCAGAGTTTTGGTCTATCAATCATAATAAAAATGAATCATTAAATTTGCCTCAGTTGAACCAGTTTTATTTATTGTTACATTTCTGGGAACTTGCTAACCTGGAGGCTGCCGGGCCTAGACTGGGGAAGAGGGAAAGTCATGTGAGTGTGAGAAAGGGGGCAAGCAAAGCCTTGGTGGTGAGTGACAGCAGTCTGGGGGACGGACAAGGTGACAACTGGACAGCTAAGTGTTGAGTGTTCTGAGGAGGAATGTGTCAGTTAGATGGGCTGGGCGGGGGGGATGGTCTGAGAGCACTGGGATGCAAGGGGAAATTCAGCCTCAAGCCCGGAGCTCATGTCTTGAACTGGGTGTGAGTGGATAATGATCACGTCAAAGCCAGCCTGGGGTGCAGGACCCGTGCACACACTGGACAGTGTTGGCGATGAACGTGTGTGCAAAACACAGGCTGTGTGCGAGAGAAAAATCCTAAACTGTGAGCGGAAGAGGGAGGGCAAGAAGAGAAATGAGAAAGAAACACACAACTTGAACTTTGCCTAAAAAAGACAGAAAGGATAAAGGGAAGGTAAACACTTTGCAGATGGGAGAAAACAAGGTGCCAAGTGCAGAATTCAGGAACAATAGACACAGCACCGTTTCGGAGCTGATAGAATTGTGATACCATGTGAGACCGGCGTATTAATATGTATTCCATAAACTGTGCAGCTCACAGCTCTGCACCGCTCTGTTTTGCTCTGACCGCAGTACCAGCCTCAGGCACCACAACACAATTTGGAAACAATGTGACGGAAATGTTTAATCTGCTCGGCCCATCTGTGCTGCGTATTTCTCCAGATCTCCCTGAGAGAGGCGCCTTGAATCTCCACATTGCCTTTAATATTCTTCTAAATCACCTCCCCACTGCACTTCAAGGGCCATTGCTACAATATCACAGGTTCATCTAAAGTGCAATGGGGAGGGGGGTGGGGGGAGGCACAGGCCAGGATATTTTTTATTTTAAAATAATTTCCAGAGATCGACTTTTCTGTTTCCTTAAAAAAAAAAAAAAAAAAAGGAACGTTATTCTATTGCCGTAAGGTTATTGAGATTGTTTGGTACAAAACAGGGTAGGATAGAGTGGAATCATTCTCCAAAGAATTATTTTTATTTTATTAATCTCGATTCCCTCAATTGGACATGGGAGGGGGTGAGCAGATGCTTGTTTTCTCTTATCTCTTTTTCTTGCCCCTTGCTAGGGTGATGTGTTCATTTGGGGCTGGTGCCTTCTCTGCTTTATGCTTTCCTCATTGGGTATTGGCTTAACTCTGCCCTGCTCCAGACAAAGCCATCTCGTTCAGGACAAGTAGACATTTGGTCCCTGGTCAACTAAATGCCCTCACCAGAAAGGGACACTGTCTATATTACTAATTTCAGCTTCAAAACTGAGGTTTTTCTCTCTTTAAAGTACAGATGCTAGGCGTCAGATTTCTTCCTCCACACCCCCCGCAACTTGATTTTGCCAGATTCAGTGATCTGGGGCTAGAATGTAGGAACCCGGGGTAGGTTTCAGAGAAAGAGGGGATGACAAGTCGCCACGTTTCAGACCTTAGACAAATGAAAGAGAGTTGCACATCACCAAGAAAATTAGGATTCCTTTTGCTTTGTGAATTAAAGAAATGAATAATTTAATCCTCAAGATTGTTCCGGCGAGGGAAAGGCAACGTCCCAGTTGCGGAGCCCTACAGCCTGTCGGTGTGTTACATCATCTGCACACATAGGCGTTTCCATGACAACTGCTTACAGCTTCATTTCCTGGATCCCTCTAGGGGGTGTCACAGCCAGATCCACCTGCTTTTCACCCTACCCTCGGTGGGGTCATGGTAAGGTCGCCAGAATAAATGAACGCGGGTACTAATGATCTGTTTACTGCTGTTTATGCTCTGTGTGTGTCAGGGGCACGCACATTTAGAGAGCTCATTATGGTTGCAATTAGAATGCACCATCGCTAGATATTTAACTCCTTTTTCTTTTAAATTAGCATTTTAATAACATTCTTTGAGCAGAGAAACAAAATGACCATTTTTCACGGACAAACTTCTAGCTGTAGGTGCAACTTTAATGGCAAAGTTGTGAAGGGGAAAGAAGGGAGGGGGAAAAAAAGGCCATTTTTACTACTTTCACCCTCCTCCTTACCAAAAGGATATTTTTATTTGCTTTCTAACACACTCAATTTCCTAAATTTGTTTTGAATCCAATTATTTTGGGTGGTTTAAAGTACCGCACTCTTGTTGGACGGAAATTAGCAGCGATTGAAATTAACTTTCTATGTGACCTGTGAAAGGGGCTAAAATAATTACAAGTGTGTATAAGAAACCCTCTCTCCAAAGGACTCTTGTTGCAGGATCAGGCTGGATTCCGCTGATACCATTACTGGAATATCTTTATACAGTAACTGCAAGGGCTATTTTCTTTAACAAGGTGACTACAATGATTGTTTCTGTTTCAAAATTCTTAGGATTGTCTTATAGAGGATGAATGATGACAAAACTAGGAAGGAAGAATGAAAATAATAGCACAGCACCATTTGCCATTTAAAAACGGCCAGATCTTGGGGCACCAAAAAGCAAGAGAGACGCAACAGGAAAGATTCAATGTAGAGACCCACCCGGTCAGAATGTTCCATAAGGCACTGCTTTTTAGGAATCAGCCAACACCTTTGCTAGGTGTTTACAGATGCTCTGTTTGTGGAAAGTACAGTGAAAAATAACAATTTGAATGTTTCGATTATCTTTCCCAGTCCGTTCCATTTTCGTTATTTATTTCCTATAAATCGGGACCTTGCTGAACATAATTCTGCAGACAAGGAGGTGGATGGGACAGCCAATGTGAACGAGGAGAGAGATGGTGGGTGCGTGTAAGATAGATGCTATGCATTTATGAAAAGGAGCAGTATGTCTGCATGTGAGTGTCCACAGAGTAGAGCAAGCAAGCGTGTAAACTATAATGGGTATTTATAGGTGAAAAAAAAAAAAGGTTCAAGGGAGATTGTATGGGGACAAGCACACCGAGCCTGAAAAGGGTTTGCTTTTTTCCTACCCTCTTGGAATCCACATCCAAGTTCTGCTAAGATGTCCCATGCATGCTGCGGTTCCTGTGAATACCCAAGCCTTTTCATGACAACAGACGGGGGATTTCACAGCCAGAAGACTCAGGAGGTCAATAGTTGAAAAGCAAGAGTTAGAAAGCTAGATCTTTATCGACATCAAAACAATCCCACTAAAAAAACCCAGACCGATAGAAGGAGGAAAATATTTAAAGACACAGCAGGGAAAAAAAAAAGGAGCCTTTATAAAAATGCAGGTTTAAAACGTTTATGCTGTTGTATCAGCCTAGTTGCACCTTAGAATCTGCCATTTCATAAATAAAATACGGACGGCATAGACTAGAATTTGGTGATAGCTACCCCAGGACATATCTAGATGCACTTGTGTTATTTTAATTAAATACTGCATTATGGTTTGTGACAACTACATAGCTACAGCGTAAATGAATTCGGAATTAAAGTGTTACTTAGGCATCCAGTAATTTTTGTTTCATTCTTCAGTTTTACAAAGCAAATAGCTATAAAATCAAGATGTTTGTTCATTTACAGATGGAGCAGGATTGTTGTTGCTGTTTTTTTCCTCCTTAATCCTCATGCACAAAAAGAAGACAGAGCTCAGAGTCTGGCTCCCAACACTCTTAGCTTATGAGCCACATCACAAAGAAAAACACACCCTCTTGACTATAATGTGAAATGCTGAATATTAATTGCTGGTATTATGCTTATCTTTCTAGCCGGGTTCTGTCTTTTAACAATTATTGTGATGGGCTGCAGTGTTGCACCGCTGGGAGATTTTTCTCCTTTGTTTAACAGTTAAAAACCTATTTGATTTGATTTTATTAAAAAAGAATCTTAAAGTTCACAATGCTCCTTGGAAGTTTTCGTATCTGGAACGCTTCCCAAATAGAGTATTAGTGGGAACAGAGAAACTGCCGAAGCTCTTTGCTAAAAAAAATATCTATATCTATATCTATATATCTATATCTATATCTATGCACATTTCTGCATCTAAAAGAAAAAATATTTTTCATTCTGGCAATATTAATGTTTCCTTAATGAAACTGGAGAGGGCATTACAATTTGATATAATCAATTGGTTAGTTTAAATGTCACTTCATTAGCAAATCATGAGAAAGGTTCAGAATATTCTCATCGAACAGGCACAGATTTTTGCTCAAAATTAATATGGTAGGGTAAAAGGATTTTTGTTCAAATCTGAGGATTTAATTGTATCTTTAATGTGTCATATGTCAAGATGTAAGTTTTTAAATGGCAAGGTTTCTGAAACCATTGTCTATTATTTCTAGTTTCAGAATCAATATAATCTTTTTATTAGCCCTTAAATACCGTACGTCTGGCAATGTCTGCTAATTCCAGCTTTTCTGTGTTCTAACCAATTACCCCAAGTGCCCCCCCCAACCCCGCCAACTAATCCTATAAACTGCATGGGAGTTACTCCCCTGTACATTTGCAATGAGGTTATAATTTGCTTTTAATATTTTGCTAGTTTGGTTGGAGAGCTGGACCTATATACTACCAAGAAACGCTGGCAGACAGAGGTTTGGGGAGGCTGAGCTCCTTTTGAGAAAATTATTACACAGAAACAAAGCTTTTGTGACTCCTTTTAAATAGAGCATCTCACCGAAATGTCATCCAGCCTCTTTGGCAGATTAGTGAGGAGTTTATTACTAAATCTCTGTCTAATAAACGTGCAGTTGACTCTGGAGGAGCTGCTTGTTATAATCCTGGCAGTGGGAAATGGAGGGAATGTCACAGTTAAAGACACAAATTTTCCCCATAATATATTCGAATGGAAACCCCTGAATCCAATACTACATGGGCATATCTAATAAATTCACAATATTTCAGTCTCAACAGCCTTCACCGGTTAGTTTTAAAGATTTATGTGGTAAAAAATTACTCAGTGATGAATATGGTTTATTCTGTGCAGTATTGGAGGTATAAGGAATTAAACAACCGTCTTTAACAGTGAATTTATTATTACCTCTGTCAAAAGACGAAGCCTTTAACAGCATTTGTTATAAATTCACCGCAAAATAAATGGCTGGATTTTTTTTTTTTACACTGGCGTTTGTAAAACATCGGGCGATTCTGAGTATTAGCCTAACCCTGCCATGGCTTATATGGTTCTAGGTAAACAATTCTGTATGGGCCTCATAGTTAATTATCTGATCTGGGACTTTCCACCTGACTGGAAGGTGTGTGCGTGTCTGTATGTGTGTGTGTGTAGAAAGTGAAGCTTCCTCTCCAGGGCAACAGTTTAAGAGTAAGTGGAGTAAAGTGGAAAATGCGTTACTTCTCTTTTTAAAAGATGGGTTTTATAATAAATGGCCAGAGTTTGGAGGATAGGGTTGATATGCAATCGGGGCTCTTGTTAGCAGGTTTATATGCATGCATGTGCACACACACACACGCACGCACGCACGCACACACACAAGCATCCTCTCCCTTTTGTCCTCTCTTGGAATGGGTGTCCCCTCATTTATAAAAATTACCTGGAAGGAATGAGGCTGCCAGGGTTTGTTCTAGACGATTGGTTCCTGTCTGGGGGAAAGGAATGGCCTCTACTGAATTTGACCGGTGTATGACCGTTGCCTTCCAGCTGACCCCAAATCCCATTCCCATCCTCCTAACTCTGTAGACTCCCATTGGGGTTAGTAATGAGAGAAAACACCACCATCATCATCATCTTCCTCATCACAGCACAGTGTTGACTTGCTTGTTAACATGAAATGGGGTGGTGGGGTTCTGCTTCTCTTTCATATCATCATAAATAAGAAAAGATATTTTCCGATGGTATCCCCTCACCCGCCCCCTTTGGTTAGGTCAGAGGTGAATAATTGCTCTTTGACAGGCATTGATCAGTTTCATCGCACTGTTTGGGCAGCCTGTGCCCCAGGCCTATATTCTCCCCACTTACTCCCCTGAATTACCTCCCAAATAACCCTGCCCATCCCCCCACACAGCCAAGCTGAGGGTAATGGTGCCTGAGGAAGTCCTAAATGGACACTAGATGTCACCAAACACCTCCTTTCCCTCAGAGCCCTGAAATTAAAAAACCAAAAAAAAAAAAAAAAAAAAAGAAAGAAAGAAAGAAAACCCAACCCAAACCCAACCCAACCCTTCATTTAAAGCAATTGAAGGAATTAACTTATCTGTTTTTATGAGGCTTTTATCACATTCAACTAAGCACACTTAGGAGAGGAAGTACTGTTGCATTCAGATAATTTTTACAACATACACATCTCTTGGAGGGCATGGGGTCAAGGGAGGGGAAAGGTCTACTTTCTTTAAGTAGTCCTTTGAGGGAGGAGGTGGAGAACAGAGGGCTTTAAAAACCCCGTTAAAACAGACATGGTGTTGTGTTAACACAGTCCAGGTGCTGGGAACAGACCTGCTGCCTTCAGATAACGAGGGTTTGGGTTTGGAGCTAGGGTCCAGCCTAGTTTTAAGTAGCGCTGGAAGCTAAATGTCACTCAGAGTGACAAAGTCAGTCTATCCTCATCCTCAAAAGGCCCAAAGCATCTACAGCATCAGGTGTTTGGTGTTAACTTGACTTTGCCTGTAAGGTTCTCTGTTTCCATGTTAACTGCACTGGCAGAGAAAACAACCAAAAGGCTGGTGTGTTTGGTCCACGGGAACACCCTCCCACCCCAGCTAAGCCACCATGTAAGTAGAAACCTGTGGTGCCCAGCTGATTGCTCCGAGGCTGAGCTCCATGGGCTTAAGTGGCAGGGCAACTCTTGGAGGAGCCTACGGCCAACTCACGAGGCACACAACATAAGCCCAAGAGATGTGGCTTGCTGACTCAGTTTACCCTAAATAGAAGACTTCGTTCAGGGACCTCTTCTCCTTTCTAACCAATTGAGAAAGAGTTTTTCTTTCTCTCTTACATTTGCCTCTATCTGCTGGACAGCTCACGTTGCCATATGAGTTACTTCCGGAACAGGAGGCTTAATTTTTAAATAGGCATTTATTGAGGATCTCTCGCATAGTAGAACGAGCACCTTTATTACTTAGAAAGAAGGTTCCCTAGTGAGAGACCTTGAAGCCAAGAAGAGAGTCACTTCTTTGAAAGTTGGAACTTGTGACTCATCTTATCTAAACGGAGGCTTCCTATCTGACCTCTCTTTCTTCCACTTAAAATAAATGCCCGCAACGGTGTGGGTCCGCGGAAGGGCCTCACGGTCCGCAGATCAAAGGAACGAACCCAGGGCCCGGTGCTCCTGCACGAGGGTCCTCCAGCACCTGCCCTGTCATGCCTGGTGCCCAGGCTGAATGGATTTTTGGAGTACACCTGTTGTTGAACCCCTGCCAAGTACTGATGGCCACTAACCCCCCAATCACTTTTCCCCGCTGTTGATGTTTGGAATGTCAGACAGGACTGAGCAGCAGCCGGTGTGTATTTCAAACACAGCAGATGGATTTTTATATTAGCTCCTATTTCATGTTCAGGCAGAGCGACCGCCACACTAAAACCACAGCCTCCATGCTGCCGAGTTTGCTTCTGTGAGATTAATTCTGTGAAATTAATTGGGACAAGATTGAAAAGGAAATTAAAATGCAGCTGAGTGAACAGGCCTTTCAAACACCTTTTTCCTGCTCTATTCAAACTTGGATTCTGCGGTGGTCGCAGGCATCGTGGGAAGTAATTTACGAGAGGCAGGCTCTCAGGAGCCATCGGTTACGTATGAGGAGACCTGCACAAGCGCCACAATCTGGAACCATTGAGGAGCGCTAAACACCCCGCTGTGGCCTGAGCTGCGTCCCTGCATGGGGGTGAGGCGGGGGCGGGGGAGAGCGGAGCTCAGTTCCTGTACCAGAAAAAGCTGCTCAGAAATATCTGGGCCCAAAAGGAATGTGGGAACATCCGCGAGAAGCACAGATCTGCTTCGTTATTAAAATCTCCCTTTAATATATTTTAAAGCCCAAATTAGAACTCAGTGAATTAAGTGGGCATGAAACTGCATGGGGCCTAGGAATGTATGGATGTGTTAGGGGAGGTCAGCGGGGGTCCTGCTGACTGGGCCCACTGGTTACCGTTTGGGAGCTTGGATGCATGGCTCTGGCCTCTCATCAAATGAGAAAACAATCCATCTGTTATTGTTAGTGACAAAATCCCTCGGACCAGGAAAGGCTAGGTGGATTTCCATGTAGGCCTCTTCACTGGATGGTTTTCTATTTCTAAGTGAGAAGCTTTTGTACTTTTGAGTGTCTTCATGGAGAGTTCTTGGGAGGACAGGCTACCTGTTTTTTCTCTCTCTCTTCACCAGTAATTTATTGAATTCCTTTTCTTTCTTTTTTTTTTTAAAGATTTTATTTATTTATTTGACAGAGATAGACAGCCAGCGGGAGAGGGAACACAAGCAGGGGGAGTGGGAGAGGAAGAAGCAGGCTCCTAGCAGAGAAGCCCGATGTGGGGCTCGATCCCAGAACGCCGGGATCACTCCCTGAGCCGAAGGCAGACGCTTAACGACTGCGCCACCCAGGCGCCCTAATTTATTTAATTCCTAATATGTACCCAGCATTGACTCTCAAAAGTTTACTTTATTGTTAGTGGAAAAGAGAGGAATATGATAATAGTTACTATTCCCTAGATGCCAGGCACTTCTCTACACGAATTCTCTAATTGCAAGCATCATAACCCCTGTAAATAGAAGTTATCCCAATTTTTACAGATGACAAAACAGAAGATTAGCAGGATTAAGTGACTTTGCTCAGGGTCACATAAGTAACTCATCTGTTACTGACCTGCTTCCTTAAGAATAGGACTGGTGATGGGTATTTGGTTATCTCTGGGCTGTATCTTTCTTCCCCAGCCAATCATCCCCTCTGGAAATTTTACTTTAAAAATGACAAATAGGGGCACCTGGATGGTTCAGTTGGTTATGCGTCAGACTCTTGGTTTCTCAGAGTCATGAGATTGAGCGCTGTGTGGGGTTCTGAGCCTGGCATGGAGCCTGCTTGGAAATCTCTCTTCCCCTGCCCTCCTCCCTCTACCCCTACCTGCATTCTCTCGCTCTCTTAAAAATAAAATAAAATAAAACAGAATGAAATAAAATAAAATAAAAATAAAAAAATAAAAAGGACAAATAGCTCTCTTCCTTTGGGATCATTCTTTTTTTTTTTTAAATTTTATTTTATTATATTATGTTAATCACCATACAGTACATCCCCAGATTCCGATGTAAAGTTTGATGCTTCATTAGTTGCGTATAACACCCAGTGCACCATGCAATACGTGCCCTCCTTACTACCCATCACCAGTCTATCCCCTTCCCCCACCCCCTCCCCTCTGAAGTCTTCAGTTTGTTTCTCATAGTTCCTTTGGGATCATTCTTGCCCAAAGACCCTAGGCCCTAACAGACTCTCCTGGCCCTAGGATTCTAGGATTCAAGGTTGGAGCATATTTGGGCAACTATTAAGAAACAGCAGGGAGGGGCAGGAGCCCAGGAATAAAGTGCAGACCCAACCTGGCTTCCCTATCCAGGGACCACTTCCTCTTCTTAACCTGCTCCCCGCCCCCAATATTGTTTTTATCATACAAAGAGAGAGGGGAAAACCAGAGGCATTTATGAGGGCCCAAAACAAAAGAGCTTATAATTGAAATTTTTGAATTCGTTTAATCTGCATAAATAATTAAAGCGAAACACATTTTTGTGTGGAATTTCTTTAGCAGTTTTGCGGTGTCAGTCTCATCATGTTTAGTACAGGAATGCTCGAGGTGGATGGAAATGTAGAAGTTATNGGAATGCTCGAGGTGGATGGAAATGTAGAAGTTATCTAACACAACTCCCTCATTTTACAGGTAGGGGAACTGGTCCAGGTAAGCTGAGCTGCACCCGGTTACGTCTGTCTGTCTTTCTTTCTTTCGTTCTTTCTTTCTTTCTCTTTCTTTCTTTCTTTCTTTCTTTCTTTCTTTCTTTCTTTTTCTTTTTTTAAGATTTTATTTATCGATATGAGAGAGAGAGAGAGAGCACACATGAACAGAGGGAGAGGGAGAAGCAGACTCCCCACCAAGCAGGGAGCCCAATGTGGGGCTCGATCCCAGGACCCTGAGATCATGACCTGAGCCAAAGGCAGACACTTAACCAACTGAGCCACCCAGATGCCCCTTGCCTTGTGTTTCTTGGTGGAAATAGACTTCTCCAGGTTCCTAACCCAGTGGGCCTTTCCTGTCTGACAAAGGTTTTACTGGCCAGAGAGAGAAGTAAAACGGAGCTTTCCGGATACCAATTTTTTGGCCTAACCTCCACTTGGGTCAGTTCTTTTCCTCCACATGTGAGAGGCAGGTTGCAGAGTATAACCAACTCCAACAAAGGAAGCCAGCTGGGGCTGAAGTGGGATGTATTTAGGATTCATGTGAGAAAAAATTCCAGAGATTGGGAGTTACTGAAAGTCTGAATAGACAAACAGCTAATGGTAGAGGGATCTCCTTTTTCTATCTGTCTGAATTGTTTTATTTGTGCTTCTTCGAGGCGAGGGAATGGATTGGGTGGCCTTTTAAGGTTCCTTCCTGTCCAAGGACTGTTATTGAGTTAGGTGATATAATAAAGGTAAATCCAATCCGAAATGCTCCCCAAGCCGACGTTAACTGGAATGAAGCTTTATGAGGGAAACTGCAGTGAGCTTCCAGCTTCTCATTTCCTCCTCTTACGTGCAGGGATTAACAGCGTGCAGAAGGGAGGCAGCTGGTATAGCTTTTGGGGGAAGAAACGCGCTACTACACCGGCAAAGGATGGAAATAGGCTTAAGACCTTCCAAAAGAGGCAGAAAGAAACCAGACAGAACCAGAACAGCAACGTATTCTCCCTGAGTCAAGCTTTGATATATTAGCTTTCAGTACAGGAAGAGGGGAAGGGGGACTGGTTAAAAAAGACAGGTAGGGGAGGCTCTCCATGTTCTTTGGTACCTCTTAAAAATACAACAGCCATGGTACCCGCTGATAGCGCTGTACTGCAGGGCAAGTCACCACACAGCCCCTTCTAAATGGAGGAGAGGGACCCCCAGTGAGAAGCCATTAACAAAGGCAAAAGACATGCAAAACAAACAAAATAATCATGACCGAGAGAAGGCCAGCAGACAATCTGGCTCTGTCCCCACCCCCCCCTTCTGCTGCAGGCACCTCAGACAATGTAAACAGTTAATTTGTTCACCTGCAGGCTCTGGGCAAACAGAGGCCTGGTCACACCTGAGTGGATAACTCGATTACCCCTGTAATGCCAGCGTGGTAATGTACACAAATTCTATTACAAGGCAAACCTTGCTTTCGGGCATTTGAAATACCAATCAGGCCAGTGTCCACTCCCTTCTTTGCTTCCAATTTATTCTTGGTGTATTGGAGCTGCACCAGAACGGCACTAGGATGGAGCTGAATTAGGACTCTGGAAGAAATCACTGGAAGATTGTGATCTCAGTCAGCAGGACTTACAGGCTTCCTACTCTTGTGCAAAAGGTCGGGTCTGAATTTGGTCCTCGTTCCGAGGGGACTTATTGCAACCACTGAAAGGTACCTTAAGTCAGCCCTGGTCTGTTTCTTAAGGACCTTCTGGTATCTTTCAAATCGAGATAAACCCTCGGCTATTGACAGAATAATGATAAACAGCGAATGACGGGTTAGTGATGCAATGGGTTTTCAATTTGCCTTTATGGAATCCACATACTCATTAATTAAAAAGCAAACGGTGTCTATTTAAACATGTGTTTGTAGATATTGATTGACCTCATAAAGAACTTTCTGGTAAGTTACTTCAGGGACAGAACCTATTTCCTTAGCTCGCCTATGTGGAATATGTATCATCTTTCTTCACAAAGGATGATGCTAGTGACCCCTCAAATGGTACCCTGCGAGTTCTGAGTCTTCTTCACGTTGGCGATGAATCTACAATAATCTACTCTCTCATTTTTTCCCAATTCTTTTACGATCAATAACACTAATTTTTGAGATGGTTGGTTGGGGCTAGAGATTAACTTTATGACTGAGGAAGAGAATAAAGTTAGCTGGCTCTTGTGGGGTTGGATTCACTATCTTGGCCTTATCAGCACTTGCTCAAACCAACTGAGCCAACTAGCACTGACTCCCCACCCCCATCATAATTATATTACAGTCTTGTTTATCTGCAAATGACATAAGAAGGTGGTTTACCAAGCCAGAATGTTTCAAGAGAATTATACAGTAATAAATTATGTACATAACGATGACCTTTTAAGCACCACAAGACCCTAAAAAGAATAAATTGATTGGCATGGTTTCAGTGTTATATCTACTTTATTGCATTTTTAAATTTGAAAATTAGTTCCTGAATCTGAATTTTCAATTAAAAATTTCCCTAACAATTATAAATCAATGGGAATTTACTTTATGTGTGAGGGAGCCATGTAATGTACACCAGAGAAATGTATGACAGGGAATAATTTTGGTCATGGTGACTACATCATTGAGAGTGAAAAAAATGATTTTTTTAGAGGGGGGAGGGGCAGAGGGAGAGGGAGTGAGAGAGTCTTAAGCAGGCGCCACACCCAGTGTGGAGCCCAACACCGGGCTCAATCTCACAACCCTGAGGTCATGACCTGAGCCAAAATCAAGAGTTGGATGCTTGACCGACTGAGCCACCCAGGCGCCCCCCCCAAAATCAACTTTTGATCCAAGCCCCACACTCTGTGTCCTTACCTTGCTCAGAATGCGGATGAGGTCACCCCTTTGGAAAGACAGTTCATCTGGCTGGTCACCATGGCAATCCCATAGGCCTTGGTAATAATTAGTATAGTCCACTGGTCAAAGAGAGGAGAAAACAAAGTTAAAAGGACCCTTTTTCCATGGAGCCCACATTTTTGCTGTAAGTGGAAATCAGCGTTCTAATATTGCCCCTAGGAAACCTAGGATTCAGGGGTTTGGAATGAGATACAGCCAAACGCTCAGCATGAGCGAAGGACTGTGGGAAAAGGAGATCATTAACTAACATTAAATATTTACAGATCACCCTTAGTCAGATGTTATTCAATAATATGATAAATGCATTCATTTATTAATAAAAGAAAAACAGGCAGGTAATTTTTTTACTTGGTTTGTAAGTAAGCAGTGCAGAGATTTCCTGCCAGATTTTTTTGATCCGGGGTCTCTGAACTATCCAGCGCTTCCTTCAAAATGCATTTGAAGGACTGGGATACGTCTCCGACCTCTGCCTATTTACTGAGAGGCTGAGTCAGCCAGCTTGTGTCTGCGTCACAGTCTCACATGTTGGTCTCCTCTGTTACACAGGAACTTCATCCTGGGCACTTCCCACCCAAGTACTAGAAGAGGTAATCCCCCAATAAATACGGTTATGAATAGCCCAGTCTTTAAGTGGAACCAAGGGGGGGTGTCTCATCCATTACAACTAAATTCTGGGTGGGCTGGCCCTTTTCCAGCATCTCATTTGTAGACCCTGAACACGCCTGCCAAGATTTATCTGCAAGCCCCCAGGGGGACAGAAACCAAAGTGATCTGCATTAAAAATGAAAGCAACTGAAGACAACAAACCAAGCTTTTGAAGCAGCTGGAGAGATTTACTGGGCTTCTCAGCAAGACTAGATGGCAGTGATGCCACAGGACAGACATCGATTCTTAGCAATGAAGAATCTGTATTGATCTTCTTCTACCCGGAAAGGTTAAACACTAGAGCGCAAAGTGGGAGAGGATCTGGGGATGCGAATGGCAGGAGAGCGAATGCCCGCTGGACCAGGCACGACGTGGCCATGTTCCCGTTCCTTAGGTTGCTATATGGGTGAGAGCGGTCAGCAAAGCATCTACCAAAGATGAGATTCTTGTTGATGGGAGTCAGGAGTCCTGGGTTCTAATTAAAATTCAAGTGACTTTTGGGGACCCTATTTGCACCAGTTTCTACCTTTCCCTTCATTTGTTTTGACCCTCCCACGAGGAGTGATAGTGCTGGTCACTGAGGATGGGAATAGATGGGGGAAGGCAGGTGGGCAGTGTGGGTGGACAGACGCGCTGGCTATGTTACAAAACTTGTTCTTAACTTACCAGCAATTCAAATAATAAAGGCACAGGAGAACAAAATCCCTGTGTGTACCTGGAAAAGAACTTTAGCAGGAATCTTAAAGTGCACAAGAACCAAGGAGGGACAGATCTACTTAATTAAGACTTGGACGATGCACACAGGAGTCAAAACGTTAATCATATAGAAATCAGGCATGTCTTCTTTTACGAAGGTTATTGTTCGTATATGCAGTAAACAACAGAGGGCAGCAGACAAGACAACCACACTGGAAACCACAGAGTTAAGAATGTGCTCGGAAGAAAAATACTTTGGGAGAAAAACGCTAACAACTGGAAAGACAAGGTATGTATTTTGGGGGATACCAGGGCATGAAATAATAGAGAAATATCAGTCCCTGAAGAGTGAAACTGGTTTTCCCAGAAGATATATTAATATATTTTTAGTCACAATGGAGTTGATTAATCACCTGAAGATTTTGACAAAACTAGAAATGAAAAGTACATATATATATATATTTTTATATTTATTTATTTATTTAAGATTTTATTTATTTATTTTTCAGAGAGGGAGAGAGAGAGAGAGTGAGCACAAGCAAGGGGAGAGGCAGGCAGAGGGAGAAGCAGGCTTCCCGCCAAGAAAGGAGTCTGATGCAGGATTTGATCCCTGGACCCTGGGACCATGACTTGAGCCAAAGGTAGATGCTTAACTGACTGAGCCACCCAGGCATCCCTACATACACAAATATTTTAAAGATTTTATTTACTTATTTGAAAGACAGAGAGAGTGAGAAAGTACAAGCAGGGGGAGCAACAGAGGGAGAAGGAGAAGTAGGCTCCCTGCTGAGCAGGGAGCCCAACAACATGGGGCTCGATCCCAGGACCTGGGATCATGACCTGAGCTGAAGGCAGATGCTTAATTGACTGAGCCACCCAGGAACCCCAGAAATGAAAAGTATATTGATGTCAATATTCTTCGTGCATTTATATATTATACAGAAAATAATTTTATAAAAATAGATTTTTAAAACACAACTTGATATTTCTGAATGGTAAGAAGACTGGCAAAGTTGTCTTGACTTTGTCTGGCTTAGCAGATGGTCACTGTGGGGTACTGCTCCCCATGTGTCTGGAAATTCTTCTAAGATTATGAGTACTTTTCAGGTATATATGTAAAAAGTGACTTGATATTGGGCATATAAGACACCAGAGAAAACCTGGAAACAGACCTATTCTAAAAGCAATATAGATCACAGGGAAAGCAAGGAGCTAGGAGGAAAACAAAAGCCTTCTAAGAAAAAATATAGAAAATGCCTTTGGTTCTTCATAAGCTAAAGGCTAAAAGAAGATAGAGCTCAGGAATCCGGTGGATAGTTTACCTAGCCCAAGAACCAGAATTGTCAGAACTAGAACCATAAAAGGACAGCTTCAAAAAATAAGCAGAATGAAGGGCTAACCATGGGGACTTGCTGTCCAGACAGAGGTATTCGGGCACTAGGGAAATCAGTGAGTAGGAGCGCCTTAGCTGGACAAGATTGGACTCGGTATTGAAGACTCCCCGTTTAACATAGGTGTGACTTGCATGGATGTGTGTGTGTGTGCGCACAACTTCCCTGCATTCATTCCTCGGCATTCAACAGACATGTCCACAGCGTTACTAAGTGCCCGGGACTGTGTAGGACACTGGGAATTGCCCATTGGCCACATGCTTGTCCCTGTTCTTCAGGCTACCGTCCAGTGGGGGAGGCAATGGGAAACAGAATCATACAGATATTTACTTATCTACGACTGTGATATGTCTTCAAAGGGGAAGTTGAGGGTGCTGTGTACAACAGGAAAGCTAACTTCACGGAAGGCTTCCCAGAAGCTTTGGTTGTGTTATCAACACCTGACTGAGACTGGGTGTTTATTTAAAGATCTTGAAGAGGGGACAAGGTAAGGCAGAGGAGGGCTTCATTCCTGACCCTTGGCCTCTGGAAGAGCTTGAAGGCCTGGAATTTTGTAGGGCCCGTCTAGCTTCTCCCTAAATTCGTCCAGGTCATCCTATAAACAAGGGAACGCCTGAGGAGACTGATGTCTTTAGACCAGTGAGGAATTGGGAGCCTGGGAGAGGATTTCCTCTGTGGACCTGATTGAGGTTCCTTTAGGTTTACAAGACTCTAGTAGCAGTCTGAGATCAGACACGGTGCGGCATTCTGGCCATTTAATTAATTCAAAGCATCCTCATTCTCATTTTGAGGACATTATTCCATCTAATTATTTTTTTTTCCAGTCTGTCCATTTGGAATGAAAAACAAAAGAATAAAGCTTAATGCCAGCATTTCTCAATGTCTCTCCAAAAAAACCCCGTAACTCTGCACTAAATAAAGCCTGGTAATTCAAAAGCAAAGCACTAATATATTCAGCATAAAACAGACAGAGGACCTAGAGCAATAATGACACCACTAATAACTAAAACAGTTATAACAATTAACAACAATTACAATGAGAGAGAAGCTAATGGGTATGATCACTGCATTTAAAGTGCTAGCAGAGCTGAGAAGGACTTTTTCTAGAGAAAAAAAAAAGAGGGGCAGCATCTTATTTTCTTTATCCCATATAAGAGAAGCTAAGCTCCCAGCAAACAAAATGTCATAGGAAGAATAGCAACGGTCTAAGTTTAAATATATATTGTTTTTCTCTGTAGGTATTTATTGCAAAGCATTCGTCATTGCACACCAAGTTCTTTATAACCAGTAATAGTCATTTCTCCTGTAACGGAGGCCAGGTTGGTATTACTGTTGACAGGGTCAGAATTTGAGAATGAGCTCTGTGACGTGGAGAGTTCTACGGTAAAAAGGATCGGGACATGTTTTTGCCTGTCTTCCTCCTTAGGGACGCCAGAACTTGACTGTGTTCCTTCCAGAATTCATAGGTCACCTTGGGGTTTTGTTTGGGAGACACTGGGTAGCTCTAGAATTCAAGCTGTGACCAAGGAAAAGAGGCTAAAAGGCAGGTCAGCATGTTGTTTACATTTGCTCCATGAGCCAAAGGGCTGTGCTAATGAGGCCTGGCTATGGGAGCAACTCTTAACAAATTATGGAAAAGAGAGAATGAGAAGACGGTTAAAGACAGTCCTTGCTAGACCATGGGTAGGTGAGAAATGGATATAGAAGGCCAAAGCAGTGAGCCACTGGAAGGTACCTGAAATATTTTCTAAGCCAGGCCGGAGAAGTCCATGATGTTCAGTTCATTAAAGCAGACTCAGTCTGATACCTTATTACCTATTTCAGAAAGAAAGGCATAAAGAAATTTGCCAGGGCGCCAGGGTGGCTCAGTCAGTTAGGCGTCCGCCTTTGGCTCGGATCATGATCCCGGGGTCCTGGGATCGAGCCCTGAGTAGGGCTCCCGGCTCAGCGAGGAGTCTACTTCTCCCTCTCCCTCTGCCCCTTCCCCACGCTCGTGCGTGCTCTCTCTCTCTCAAATAAATAAATAAAATCTTAAAAAAAAAAAAAAGAAATTTGCTAAGCTCCACTAACTAGGACACCAGAACAGGAAGAGTAGCTGAACATTGCCATTTGCTTGTTTTCATAGCCCTTGAATCTTGACTTCTGAAGTTTCTACGGTCTTTAATGTTGTAAGTATGATCTTGGTGGAGAACACTCACAGATCCTGATCTTCTTCTATGCTCCCCCTCGCCCCATGCTCCTTTTATTGGGCCAAAATTGTAGCTGGCTGATGCTCAACTCATGTGTGGTCTTGGGAAACAGGTTTCAAAAAAATGAGAGCTGCAAGACCTCTGTGGCTTCCCTGTTTCTTTCGTGGAGTCACTCCATCGGTATATGCACTAACACGGAGAAGCCCGTGGTGGTCGAAGTTCATCAGGGACCATGTTCCTGCCCTGCAGAAATTATTGCATGGGGGCTCCTTTTTGGCTGAGTTTGCCCACGATTTTAGAGTGAAAACAACCTGTTCGGAGATCTTCCTTGGTCAGATATTTGATGTATCTAAGTATGAGTTGTGCCTCCAGGTATGCTCTTTATTTCACATGGCAGACCCAAGCCAATGGCCAGGAGTTTTCGTATAAACAGCACAGAACGAGTTTTCTTGTTGGTTACCTGAACATTGCCTTCTAGTGATAGGGAAGGGAGATAAGCTGTCATCACGGAAGACACTTAGTGTTAGACTGTTAGGCTGATGGGTTGCAATTTAGTGAGAATCTGAGGTGTTGAAGAGTCACTCATTAAAATAACCCTGTTACTAACAGTCATGCTGTAAACTGAGCTCTTTATAGATTGAACAATCAATACTACAAGGCTGTGATAGATTTTCTAGGTAACAGAATAAAATAAAAGAAATTACATCTTACAGGGTCATTAACACCCAATGAGGATAAACTGAATTCCCTTTTTCCCCCCTCTTCTGATAAGATCTAGTTGGGCTTTAAAAATGTTAGTAATTCTATCACGGGAAAGCAAAGCATTTCTGGGAACAGGCTCCTTGGAAGAGTTCTGGAGAAGAGTATGTGGATTTTAAAGGTAACTCTGCTAGCCACAATATCTTTTAGCGGAATACTGCTCCCCACCCCCCAACCCTGCCGAAGACATGTGACACTTGAGAAAAAAAACCTAAGTGAACCAAACTCGTGTAGCTTGTCTGTTACATAAGAATTCACACTGTCCTAGAGTTCCATTTTCTATGCCTTCGTGGGCCTGCCTACCCTTTCCTTGGACCTGCACATTTTATTGTTACAAAGCTAAGGGATGACATTTGGATGCTCCATATTTGTTGCCATTTTCACAGCTCCTTTGGAGAAAAGGCACTGTATAAATGCAATAAATAAATAAGTAAACACAAATAATAAAAATTCCTGCCTCAGATTCTGCAGAGAGAGCAAAAAGTCCTCTGTGTTTTAATCACTAAGTCACCAATCATTATAACTGGTGGGAAGTATAAACCGTAGAAACATAGTTAGAGCCCACTACACTTTAACAACACCTGTTTTTTGCTTTTTTTTTTTTTTCTTTTAACAACACCTGTTTTGGAGGCAGGAAGCATGAGGAATGAAAGGGTTTTTGTTTGTTTGTTTTTTAACTTATTTGAAATAGAGCTGTTGGAACAGTTAAGAAATAAATCTCCCCTCACCATCCCGCCACCTGAGATAGAACCTTAGAAAGAAAGGTTGAAAGAGGAAATGTGATGAGGGAGGAATCTGAAACTGAATTTTAGATTTTTGCCAGAGACTGCCGCTTCCTGAATGGCGTTTACTATAAAGTTGGCCACAGGAAGTTTATAGTTTTCCCACCTTCTATCCTGTGCTGGTGATGGAAGTTGGTTGGGAAAAGTCATGGGACATAGGTTGGTCAGAAAACAGATTTTCTGTTGGAATTCTGCACAGCGAGTAGGAAACAGTAGAAAATAGGTTTTGGAATGGACTTAATTATATGGGCTCATCGTGACGAGGTGCTCACTGGAAGCTATGCTAATCCTGGACCATCCTCATGCCAGTTCTTTCTTTTTCTCCTGCTCTAGCACCTGACTTCTGATGCCGTCTCTTCTCCCTGGGAGAAGTTGGGCATTGACGAAGTTAGGTCCCTCACTAAATCTGTTACATATTCATTTCCCATAGAGCACGAACCTTAGGAGAAGGGGTCTTGCTGAGCAGATAACAAAGAGAAGAAACAGCAAAAGATGAGAAGAGAGAGGAGAATGGGAAAAGGAAAGGCCAGGGAAATGGGGAGGGACCAGGGAGAGAGAGTTGAGAAGAACTAGGCTTAAGACTTTGATAGAATCTCTACGAAAAAAATCAGCTAGTATCTATATCAGCCACAATTTAGGCTCTGCTGATGGGATGAATGTCCTTGAGGTGGCCCTTGCAATTCACATTCCTTCACTGACAAGGATGGAATAGGTCCTTGGTCCACTTAAGGAGGCTTTGGAGGGGCATCTGACCCTAGAAAAGGATGGGCTCACTAACAGCCTGAAGCATGGTTAACAGTCTGGGATGAATAAGATGTAATTTTGTATTCAACAAACCTGTTACATATTCATTTCCAAATGTGCCTGGAATCAAACCAGGCCATCAGAAGTCAGCATCACCAAGCAGTTCCATCCCTCACCCCACGTTCGCTTTTCAGATCTGACACATTTCCATTCCCCTCTGAACCTGCAATCTCCGGGCCTCTCAGAGAGGAGACATTTCCATTCTTTCCATTCTCAATCCCCTGATCTCTTAGAGATGAGGCAATTCTATTTTCACCGTACTGATTTAGGAAATACTGATAGGAAAAAATAAACATCTGGTTTGGTTTCTTACCCTCTCTAGGATAAATCTTAGCTGTTCTGGGAACATTAATTAAGGCGAGTGGCTGCTCTGAAGGTTGAGATATTTCCCTATCCAGTCTTCTTATCCGGGGCTTTTGAGGTTGACACACCAGTACCCTCTTAATTAGTGAGCCCGGTAACGTTTGTAGTCTGAAGGAAGGTGCCTTCTCCAGTCAGAAGCCTGAACGTCCTACTGTCTATTTGGGAAGTTCTCATACCTCCTGTATGTGGAGTGCCGTTCCCATCCTCTTCTAGAGCACGCTCTTCATCTGAGGGGATAAACATGATCAGCATTAATGATTAGTGGTTGGTAGTCTCATGCTCTAACAGTTAGTGGTTGGTAGTCTCATGCTCTAACAGTTAGTGGTTGGTAGTCTCATGCTCTAACAATTAGTGGTTGGTAGTCTTATGCTCTTTATACTGGTGGGTCTTCTCTCTCAGAGCTCCTCATGCTCTTTTCAAGGCAATAATTGTTCTTTCTTCCTTTTTTTTTTTTTTTAATCATCTTGCATCTTCGAACTGGCCCTCTCCTTCCCTCCCCTTTATTTGTTAATAAATGTATTTAAGTGCTTACTCTATTCAAGGTGCCACACTAGGAACTGGAGACACAGCAGTGGACAAGACTGGCAGGGTCCATGCCCTGGTAGAGCTTTCGATCCGCTGGATTATTTAGGCACCTATCACTAGAATCCTGATGCTCTCCCTCAAGCTCTATTTCTCCACTCCTTCTAGCATTCTCTTCTAAATGTATTGTCTCTAGGTAAGTATCCAGAGTTGTGGGTGTGCGTGTGTGTGCACGCGCGCATGTGTGGCTAAGCATGTGTTTAAACCCTCCATGATTAATTAGTCCTTAATGTATCAAGTTTTGTTCAGCCGTAGCTGAAGCTGGTCATGTAGGTAATTTTATGTTCCTCGTACTCGGGGCTTGTGGTTATCTTTTTAGTGCCGTTATTCAGCCTGCTTTGTTTATTAGAGTGTAAGCTCCTGAGGGCAGTTGGAATGGTCTTTTAATTAATTGCTGCAGGTACACAATGGGTTCTAAATCAGTGCTATTGTCTAACTCCAATCCAGTGTTTATACGGTCAAAGTCACAACATGATTGGCCTGTTTCTTACCCTCATTAACCTGTTTCATCTCAGATTTCATACTACCTGATACCACGGGAATTGGGTCTTTATAAAGAAAGCATGAGTACCAGACTCATATTAAGCCAATTTGTATGTGGAGTAAGATGAGCAAAAACACAGTTGCTATTCTCCTTTTCATCACCTCTGTGCACTTTCTCTTTCTCTCTCTCACACACACCCACCCACACACAATGAATGGGGCATAATAAGCAACATTTTGAGGATTGAATACTTAGGTTTTTTTGTGTCCACATGTACTTTCTCTTCTTGAGTCTTGGGGCACTTACCCGGCTTGTTTCCCCATAGTTATGCCACTAAATGAAACTTTTGAGGAGATGGCCCAGGGACAGTCCCTTTTTTTTTTTTAATATAAGTTTTATAGAGCAATATGAATTCTGGCATGTTAGAATGGGGGAAGTAAACTCTGAACTCATAAGTAGGAAGAAGCAGCACAAACATGTGTTACACCACTATAGAACATTAAAGAAGTAATCGATTTCACATTAAAATGATAAAATTTCCCTGCAAAAAATAAAAATTAAGGAATTGATATTCTGCAGAAATGAGTCATATGTCCTCCAGATGAAAAAATTATCATATATATATATACACACACACACATATATATTTGCCCTATAAGATTCTATGGGGAAAGACCTCAACTCTTCTTACCTTCATGTATGGCCTCACAGCAGAGAATTTCCTACTTACCAACTGTAGTGCTTCCCCCCCCCACCATGAGGAATCAAGATGTGAGATAATGGAGGAGTGAAATCAAATATCGGAAATAGACCTTGCTGAAATAAATCACGTTAAACATCATTCTTTGCACATTGTCTTCCTATTACTTGCCCACTTCCTTCCTTCCTCTGCCCTGATGCTTCTCCTTTTTGACATGGGACCAATTTCACAGGATTGAGAACATTAAAAGAAGAGTTGGTACGGCCTCAGTTTTAGAGATACCCAATAATTTGGGCAGGGAGCATCTCTTCTGCTGATACCAAACAGCTCAATCACAAAGACCAATAACTCGCTGTGCTTAGGCACTTTTGCAGAGACGGTTTATTTTACCTCTGCTGTCTGTGCATGGATGTCTCTTCCTCCCAATTCTAATCAATGTAAATTGGGTCAGATCTCCGCTGTGAATTACAAATCGGATCTGAAGTTGGAGGGTCACCGTGCCTGTGACTCCACCTCCTTCCCACCACCATTAGATGGGAAGCTACACCAAAGATCTTTTCTAAATAAATCAGACTTTATTGTAAAACTCGGCCACTGACGAGACATAACCTCATTAGCATTGATTTTAAAATAAATTATTGAAAGTGGCTTGCCTGCTCTTTGCATTTGTAAAATAGGGGGAATATAAACGTATTTGCAAAGATAAAAATGAAAACTAAACTTGATTCCTTTATCCTTTCAGGCAACAGCACTTAATCTAGTCATGATACAAAAACGGGAAAAATAAAAATCTGTTCTATGCCGTTCAATTCCAGACCAGATACTCTGATTTCCATTGCGCCTGTGGAGTCACCTAGAAAGAAAGCAGAACGCTGGCCATAATGTATCATTCACCACCATTACTAAGCTCTTCCATGATGAATGTGAGGAGGGAAGCTCTAATCCCCACATCTGTTCTATCCAGTGTTGACCTTCCCGGGTGGCTGAAAGTGAGCTCAAGTCAAGAAGCCCAGCTACTGGTGCGAGGCTGGGTGTTGTGCCTTTGAAAGTGTGAGCGTGGAGGTACCAACACACAGTGAAGTGATGCTCTCCACAGCTGGTGTGAACGGCAGCAGCTCTCAGCATCTTCCCAGCTGCAAAGAGCACAATACAGAGAGGCGGACGCTTTACCTCAGATCCTTCAATGAGATCAAACTGGCATCTTTCAAACTCCAAAGTCGAGAAAACCAATTACGTGGCCACAGTAAGAAATGTCTCTTTGCTCACAAAAGAGGGTGGGTGAAACAGCTAGATTTCTCAATTTTTTTTTTCATCTGTAAAATGAACCTTCAGTTTTAAAGAGATTATTTTGAAAAAAAAATTCTTCTTCAGGCTAAAGAGCTTGTTGAACTTCTTTATAAGAATATTATTAGGCATTTTAGCATTACATCTACTGGAATACATCTTCATTTAAGAGAGAATTAAAATTTATGTGCTAACTCAACTTCAAACAGGAATAGATTATAATGGTCCTTGCTCCTAACAGGGCATTTGGGACCCCAACCTTACATAGGTTTTAAACAAATTAACCTCTGAAGATTACTGTCCACTTATTACATTAAATGCTCTACTTGATTCCCAAATATCTCATCTCAACTGGGAAAACAGTTGAGGAAGATTCTGTTAGCTGTGCGAACATGTGAGAGAACCATGGGGCATCACAAATGAGCCTCAGTATCCAGAGAGTTGATTTCAATCAACACTCTTGGCACAGTGTCAGGGACACTAATGAGAGGCTGAGAGGAACAGGACGCTGATTCCACCACGGAGTCACAGAGAGGAGCCAGCTTCCCATGACACCTGGCTCCTTTCTGAAGTGCTGCTCTGACATCGGCTAAACTGAGAACAACGCTGGGAAAAATGACTGGATCCGAAAGAGGGAAGTCACTTCCCCCAAACAAAGCAAGGTGACAGAAGCTTAAAAAATGCCAACTGTATCAATGTGCAACCAGATGTCAAGGTGCTCTCGTGACAGATGCAACAGAAATGCAGATAGACTTGGAGTACAGAGATGGCATGCAGGAGAGTGGAAATGGAAAGCTCTCCACAGCAGGCACAGATACGCTATAAATCTGTGGGCACTCCAGCACCTCTTCAGACAACATGGAAAATATGAGCAGGATGCTAATAACACGCTTAATTCTCTGTTGTATAGTTTTTAATCTCAACCGTTACCTCAGAACGCTTGCATCCTATCTCTGTGGTCTGGGTCTTGATGCACACGATATTAAATCCAATTTGTGCTAACTGCAACACTTGGAATGCGCTGAATTTAATTTCACAAACAATAATTGAGCACCTACTAATTGGAGGAGAAAGACCTGAATACAAATCACCGTGGTAGGGGCTGAAACGGAGCTCAAGTCTAGTTGAGTCTCTGGGAGGGGGTCACTAGGGAGACGTGTTGGAGCAGAAGGCATAGGGTTTCGTAGGCTGAGCTCAGGGAGGATGTTCTAGGTGAAGAAAACCCCAGCATGACTCTGGTTTTGGTGCTGGCCAAACAGCAGCTTGTGGCTGGGGCCCAGTGTGCCCAGGAGTGAGAGAGAGAAAGGGCCGGGAAGCTCAGGCCTGCTGATGGCATTGACGCTTTAGGCTCCCCCCATGGAGTGCTGTTGCTTTTCTGTGAAACTGAAAATCCCTTTCTTCATACACTTTGTGTTTTTGGCGTCTGTTTTCTTCTTTCCTTAGACCTACTCTTGCCATTTCTTCTTCCTGTCGGTCTGGGCAACAGTAGGGGGGAATAAAGTCCACAGAATGCTTGTTTCCATTTGACTCAAATGAAAAAAAACCAAAAAACAAATCCACAACAAAAACCACCCAGTTCTATGCTTTATTATAAAGCAATCTGGTTTCTGGGTCTGTAATAACCCTCCGGGGCAGTGTGGGCAGCACTGGAATGCACACAGAAATTCCTAGGGAGAACTCATTGTCTCTCTTCCCGCTTGTTCTCCTGAAGTCTCTCCTGAGAATACAGCCAGATTCCGCCATCACCGCAGCTGTGACAAGGCCCCAGTTAAAGCTGCACAATGGTCTCAGGCGCCTTGCTGGATTCCAGCTTTGAGGCCCCAGACAAAGTGAAACCTGATAAAAGTTGTCCTTTTATGGAATGCTGAATCACAAAACTGGGCCCGTGCTGGCCTGTAAAATAATTTCCGGGGAGGGGTGGGAGAGAGCTCCGAAAAGCCTCCCATCTTCCACAGATTGCTTTAGCATTTCTTTGTGGTGGTTCCCTGCAGTTTAATCTACTGCAAATGAGATCTTAAAAATCAAGGGCCCCCATATGCTCAACACGGATGTTCAGAAATCCCACCGGATACCAACCTTGAAACCATATTACCCAGGACTAACATTTTTGTGGTCTTGGCTAAAAACCTCGAGTGCTCTGGTTTTCCCTCATGGGAAGGACAGTGCCAGCCACGTAGCAAACGCTAATTATCCCATGACCAATGTGATATAGTGCATTTAATTTGATGACCCATACATTATTTTGATTAGGAAAAAACATTTTTGTATTGACTCGGTATGTGTTACAAGCACTTTTCTCTGTACTAGGAAGACCACTGAAGTTACATTCTAGAAGGGAGATCTCACGTACATGGCCTTCCCATAAAGACCATGAGGCTTGTGTAGGCCCCAGCCGAAAGGGGAAGCAGTAGCAGAACCATCAATGCTAAGTATTCTCTGCAAAGCACATTTACCTGTTACAATGAAACAAATGTTAGAAGCCCAAGTCATTTGACTTTTGATGGGTATGCAGTGTTAGCACAATCCAACGTTACCGTTGGCCATCCCTCCATCCAGCACCTGTCCGTGCAGTAAAAACGGGCCTGAGCAGAAGGTGTGCTCCACATTCCATCTGCTCAGGATTTTCAATTTCACCTGCTTCATAACATATAGCTGAAAATGTCCAACTGGACTGTCTCAGGTTTGGTTGGTGAAGGCGGGGAACTAACTATCCCTCAATTTTTCAAGGAGGTAACACTTTTTATTTAAGCGCCATGAAATCACTAACAGCCAGCACTTACTGAATACTCACTGTATGCTCTGTTCTAAGCGCTCTACACACTTCAGTTCTGGGCTTCTCACAGCATCCCTCTACGGCAGGTACTATTGTTATCCCCATTGCACAGGTGGGAAAATCACACACACAGACGGCAAATCACTTGCTCAAGGTCTCACAGCTAGCAGGTGGCCGAGCAGGTCCATTCTGACTCAGAGCCAGCACTTTTACCTGCAATACCTTGCTGCCTCTCACATGCTGCCTCTCTCTAGATCTTGTGAGATGGCAGCAGAGGGTAGGCAATGTCAGCTGCCCTCACATTCCCTTTTAATTCCTTCAGGGCTTATACTGTGGCACGTGTATAGTGAACAGAAAATTCCAGAAGCAACAAGCTGAGTGCCCTGGGTGGGAAGCTGGGGAATGGAGACTCAGGGCTGAAATATTCTTATCATCATTAAATGCCAATATAGCCCACCTCCAATGCTGTCTCTAAAAACTGGGATGGACAATGCTGAAGAACCTGTTGGCTGGGAACAGTGCTGTCCTTTGGAAACATACAAGCAAGTTAGCTGCCGTTTCCCTAACCTGAAGAAACAGACCCTGGATCTCCTACAGTGTGGGCTTCCTCACTTTCAGGGGACAGTTGTGAGCACAGGAGAAGTGGCTTTCCTTGGGAAAGCAGACCAGTGTCCATGCCCCCAGAGTCCACTCCAACATCTCAACTGCAGGCATGCCCTGGGACCCTCGGCAGTGCCGGGATGGCCAAGGGTAGGATTTGAGAAAGCAAGGGAAGGATGGTCGTTAAGAAGACAATCATACATTCATTGACCCATCATCTGGGGTAAGGTGATGGTCTCAAATTCATCTTATTCCCCGAAGCTCCTTCTCTTTCCTGTCCTTTGCTCTGCGCCTCTGAGCATCAGCCCCCTCCTCTCTGGTTCCTCTGAGAACTAAATCTGGTGCATGAAAAGGCCCTTCTTTGCTCCCCAGAAGCCTGAGTCGTTCAGTGAGGCTTTCCCAGAGCACTCTTCCACAGCTGTAATCCAAAGTGAAGTGTCACCCGGATATTTCCCCCAGCCTGGATGGGAGTGAGTGGAATGTGAGCTCCCCAAGAAGATTCTGGCCAAGTTGGGGAGTACATCTCCTTTTAGGGAGTGTTGTGAATTAGATCCATTTCTGCACCCTGCTGTTGCAATGGAGCAGACTGTGAAAGGGAAGATTCTCAGAGGAGCTGTGTTTTAATGTAGCAATTTGATTCAATTTTCCACTCTATAAAATTACCCATCACTGCTCGTTGCTTTCTAACAGACACCTTCACTCTTAATTTAACAATCCTATCGAATTCTGCCAGGGAAATTGGAAAAATTTATCACCTGTGAAATTTTATTTTCCTTTGGTTGTATCTGTTTTTGTAAAACTTCATTAACGACGATGACTTGCTGAGGAAATTATCATTTTTTTTTAACTTCAGACACAAGAAATGGCTCGACCTCAACCAAGATATCGTTTGCATAATAAAACACAACAAAAAGGCTGGGGAAGTCGGGACTGGCAGAAGCTGGGAGCGCTAGGAGAAGAAGCAGACTCTTCCTGGTGGGTGGGGATGTGGGTGAAGTCCTCGGCAAGAAGGAGACATGGGGCCACAGCCCGGCTCCTTGACTCAGGAAGCAATGACGTGGCTCCCCCCACCCCCACCCCCAAGGGAAGAGTCTCACGCAGCATTGACAGGATTGGATCCTCTTCTTAGGAAGTCTTGAAATGCAAGTTGCTTACTGACCCAGCTTTTTGGCAACCAGTCCTGTTTTTAGGGTCCCCAGTGTTAGATTCACCTTAGCTCCTAAGTTCATCTGGGATAGAGGTTTAAATTGCTATAAATTTTGGCTTAACTCGAATTTCTCAGCAGAGCACTGAACTCCTGGCAAATTTCCACAGGAGCGATCTTTCTGAATGGACTTGAAGATTCAGCGTTCCTATGGTCTAACTACCTCACAATTAAAAGGCTCAGGCTTCAGTTTTCCACAGTCTGACCCCCACTGTGCTCTGTGCCGTTCGACAGCTGCTGTTATTCCCACAAGAAGGGGCTACGGGGAAGCAGTGATGACTATACATTTTCTGAGACGCCGGTTATCATGCCTTTGGAAGAAAAGAAATATGCACGTGGGCCTCCTGTAATGGTGGGCAGAGGAAACAGGTGTATGTGTAAGAGGGGCGATTCGATTTGTGGTACCTGAGCTAGGGACTGATGCCTTGCACGCTATCAGGGTCTTCTTCGGTTACTGACAAGGTTTGTCAGCACTTCCTCATACTCCTTTAGACTTTTGATAACCTTCCTCATTTGGAGGAGGCTTTATATCACTCTCACATTTACACAGAGAAGTTGAAACTAGAGAGTTTCGATGACCCACCTCAAGATACATAGTAAACCAGTGAAGGCCAACATGAGTCGTCTTGACTCGACATATGTAATAATAGAGTTACTTTACACGGCCGAGGTGAGAGACACACCTTGATCAGTTCATCCTGCTCCCAAAGCAAGGGAGAGCTTCTGGACTGGGAATCATGGAAACTCCACTGAAGCTTCCCTACCTTCTTTTCTTCAGGGATTTGGCTTCTTCTGCAGGTTTCAAGCTTATATTCTCCCACCAGGTCAAGAATTTCTGAAACTAGCAGAAGATAACCAGAAGATAACATTTCTCACCTGGTAAGACTTCATAAATATCTTCTTCTGTCTCCTTTGTGGGCTCTTTTAGCCCCATACTCCCAGGCAAGATGACAGGTCTGCCTTGGGAACCGGATTTTGGGGCATCGAAACCATCAATATCATCATACGTCTCCTCCTCTTCCTCCTCTTCCTCCTCCTCTTCACACGGAATGGTTAAGGAGCTCAGATCTGCCAGGGCAGAGATGAGAATGAATCAAGATGGGGAGAAAAAGGAAAGAATAAGGCAGGGAAGGAAAGAGGGAGAAGGAGGAGGGGGGATGAGAATAAAATATGTCAAAAGAAAATGAAACGCTAGGTTAAGTGCCGTTATTTCTAATGTGGGCCTTGGTGCCAGGAAATCTACAGAAAAGGCCAGACTAGCACTGTGTCAGGTTTAAACCATCAACATAAATCCTTCCTTGCAATAAAACTTGATCAGGATGAAGCAGCTCTGAAAAGTAGGAGTGTGTGAATGAGCACATGAGGCTAAGGGACGAGAATAAGGCCAGAATAGGAAATGCCAGCACGCCGTGCACTGTTCTCCAAGTAGAGAAAGGGCGAGTGATGGCCTGTGGCTCCCCAGGGTGAGCAGAGCCCTGGGAGCAATGGTGGCTCCCGGAGGGTAGCCGAACTGTCAGAAGCTTGTGTCCCCCGTGATCTCACTGCAGAATGTCAGACAAGTTTGTGCATAAAGAGAAAAATGGGCAAGAGTGGAAGAAGAAGAGAAAGTGAGATACAGAACAATGTAACAGTCGTGCGAGACCAAATGGAATGGCTGAACCGCATGGTTCCCATGCCCTTGTGCAACTCTGCAGTCTGGCTGACCTCAAAGTGGGTCATTGCAGAGAGGATGTTGAGCCGTTGTTACAAGCACTGGGAGATTGGTTTTTATTTTAATGGTGAACTGGGAAGGTTCACTCTCTGATGTTAGTACAGAAAGCTCTCTGAAACCCTTCTAAGGGGCCTTTGCAGGATGGGTGAGTGCAGTCAGGGTACTCTGGGGAAGGAATGGATGGAGAGACATCCGACGTTCATTTCAAAACACAATAAAACTGTTTGGCTCGATTAGGCATTTAATAAAGATTTTGCAACCATTTTCATTGGAATTCTGGTGCCACCTCATATGAGGAAGGGATCAAAGACACATTTGTGGCTTAAACCATATGTTATTATTTTGTTCGTTTTAAAATAAAATGGAATGAATAATTTCTTCAATGTGGGATTCTGAAAGTACCACAGGGTACAGCTCAATAAAGCTGCTTTGAGTTTTATTGAGGCTTACACACTTAGGGGTATATTACACGCATAAATCCAAGGCACCTAGATGAGAGTGTACCCTGTAGTCTTGCCATCAATGTTCATGTTTGCCTAGTTCCAGTCTATTATACGTGACGCTCTTGGTAGATGCAATAGTTTGTTTTTGTGATAGCAAAGGCATAAACTGAGTAAAATAGGCAATTCTTGTAATTAAAGCTCTGGTGCTTCCTTCTTTTTATCCACAATAAAATCTTATAGCAGAATAAAAAAAAGGAGACGAAAAGGCTTGGTGTTTTTCGACTGGCGTGCTTCTCCTTAGGTCTTGGGCCATGTGCAACGTGGGCGTTTCTGCCTCTCCGCGGCAGCAGGGTCCTGCCACGATGCTCTATCATGGGTTATCTGCTGCCAAGTGACAGGCTCAGGTTGGCTGTTTCTACCTGCCAGGCCACTCCCAGATAAGCCTTCCTGGGCCACTGTCACTGCTCTGCCTGCAGGCTGGCCAGCAGAGGGTACTCTAAGAGCGGTCATTTAACATCTTCAAGCAGGACTCTTCTCATCCCAAAGCAAGGGACATTTAATTGAGGTTTGGGAAAGAACAGTTTGCTTTTAATGTCCATGTTGATGAAGGCCACCTTGATAAGTATAGGTTTCTCCTTCCTGTTAAGTTTCAAACAAGAAGATTTGAGGCCTAAATTGCATCTATGTGACTTTACATTTGATATCATGAATTTCCTTTCCAGAATATAAGGGGTTGGGAGACACCTAACTGAGCAGAGCTCAGTTTTCAGAAGCTCCTTCTCTAGTGATTTCAGAAGCTCCTTCTCTAGTGATTGCAAATACTACAGAGGTCATCTCTAGGTCGATGGCTTCTTCACCTTTGGACTCATACATGGTACTATTTGTTCTTATAATATAAGGGACAGTAGAAGGGAGAATGCACAGAAAAGAAAATACAGATTGAACCCTGTGGGTTATATTAACCTAATATAACTTCAACTGCAAATCCACGTAAGTATTGTTTCTGTAATAATGATACTTACCCTTTAACAAGAAACTTATTTGATCCACCCAGTCTCTGGCTTCGGCTGGATTAGCAGCTGTAAACTAGAGAAAAATTAGTGAATTAATTTATCACCTTTATGAATTCATAAAATTTCCATGAATCCTATAGGGAGGTTCAAAGAGAAGAGCCTTGTGGATCAAGTTGCAGAGTCAGGTCGAAAGCTAGGATTCTCTGTCTGCTTAATATTTAGAAAAAAGATCAAAAGATCAAAATCTTACTCCAGGTGATACTTCCCTTCATAATTCTGTATAATTCTGTATAATTCTGTACACCCAATGTTGACTATTTATTGAGTCCAGACCTTCATGTTCAATTATCCATGCATTCATCAGGCATTTTTTTGAGAAAAGATTATGGGGGGGGGAAGCAAACCCAAACTCCTGACTTTAAAGAACAATGTATCAGTTATGGAGACAAGATACACACTTGAAATGGGAACCTACAAAGTAGGTGATCTGAGAACACTCGGATGCTGAGAGAACACAGGAGCACTTCCTGTTGCCTGGAATAAAGACAGGGAAGCTGGTGCAGGTAATACCGTTTTGGTTGCATTTTAAAAGAGTTGGTGGAAACTGCCTGGTGGCGAGAACCATGTGCAGAATATTAGGAATGAGACCACTGTGCATGGGGGAAGGTAGGCAGATCAACTTGATGGGAGAACAGTAACAGGTGAGGCGGGAGTGTTGCGGGTCAGGGAGGAATTGGTGAAGGGGCTCTGAGTACCAGGAGTTCAGACTTAAAATGTAGGCAGTGGGAAACCATTGTAAATTCTAGCAAAAGGTGTGGGAGATTCTTCAAAGAGTTGTGGGTAGGAGAGATTAGAAAAGGGAGAAATTGGAGACAGAAGACCAACTAGAAGGTTACTTCACTGGCCCTCTGGGGGAAGTGGTTGGGACAACTATTGTGATGGCTGTGGGAATAAGTCAGAAGGGGAAGATCCAAAGGATATCATAGAGGAAGAATCCACAGACCATGATAATGACTTGGATTCAATGGGCCAAAGAAAAGAAGTAAACAAACTCCACATTCTGATTCACAATACCAGCCAGTCAAGCATCACGACTTAGTGACTTTTTATTTTAAATGAATCAAATTGAAATGACTGTTCTTGAAAAACATTTTTTTTTAAAGATTTTATTTATTTATTTGACAGAGAGACAGCAAGAGAGGGAACACAAGCAGGGGGAGTGGGAGAGGGAGAAGCAGGCTCCCAGCGGAGAAGCCTGACGTGGGGCTCGATCCCAGAATGCTGGGATCACGCCCTGAGCTGAAGGCAGATGCTTAACGACTGCGCTACCCAGGCGCCCCGAAAAACATTTTTATTATCTGGTCATTACGGTAAGATAAAGGTATGTGCCTTATAAGAAACTTAGATTCCTGCTTAATACTTATTAATAGACATTGTCATTCTTGATTTCTTAAAAATTCATTTCCATAAGAAATGTCTAAGGAAATTGATTTAGACTTGTCATACAAATTTTTATCTTGAGAAGGCACCATCAATATTGAATAATAAAAGTAACTTAGATACATGCCCAGTGCATACATCTGTTATATCTATCTATATCTATCTATATCTATCTATATCTATCTATCTATCTATCTATCTATCTATCTATATAGCTATGAAGGACTCTCTAGAAAAGTTTAGTTTAAAAAAAAAACAACAACCTTTTTTTGAAATTCCGTATTGAAGACCTAGGTCGTTTTATCAAAACGAGGTTTAAGGTACTGTAGAAACATAAAAAGATGAGTACAGGGAAACATTTGAAGAGTCAAAGGGTTGCTCAAGTGGTTAATATTAACCTTATCACGTCTTTTCTCTTTTTCATAAGTTAGCTAAAATTTTTCCAAATTGTTTTAGTAAAACTGTGATAAGATAAAAACGGCCAACAAGCAGGAAACAATATTTGTGTGTGTACATATATATACATATATGTGTATATATTTATACACACACACACACGTAAAAATGTACTTTCAGAGAAAATCATGACATTCCCATAGTCGGAATTTTTGTAAAATTGCTTTAGTTAATTAATGCCTTACTTATTATATTACCTATATTATGTTAAAATATATAAAAATGAACACAGTGAAGAATAAGCCTTTCCCACCCTAACCCAGGTACTCTAGTCCCTCCAGGTATCATTGTTACTACTCGCTAATTGTTGTCCCCAATGTTTCTACACACAGGAAGATTATTTTGGATAGCAAGACATATATGGGAAAATAACTTATTTTTCATTCTACAGTCAGATTTTTCTTTTTCTGGGTTTCATGGAAGGAAGTAGATAGTTAAAAAAATAAAGAGAATGGGAATTGCAGGTGTGCAATCAGAGATGACGAGTGAGGAACTGGATTGTGTGCTCTAACAGACAAGACTCTTTTTTTTTTAAAAGATCTTATTTATTTATTCGACAGAGATAGAGACAGCCAGAGAGAGAAGGAACACAAGCAGGGGGAGTGGGAGAGGAAGAAGCAGGCTCATAGCTGAAGAGCCTGATGTGGGGCTCGATCCCATAATGCCAGGATCATGCCCTGAGCCGAAGGCAGACGCTTAACCGCTGTGCCACCCAGGAGCCCCACTAACAGACAACTTACCCTTGGAGTGAGACCGGGAAGGCGGGGGGGGGGGTGAGGGGCGGAAGCCAACCAAAGGCAGTATCTAGGATGAGAGTGACGGTAGAGAGGAGGAAGGAGGGCATCACATAGCAAAGGTGGAGACATGTCAAGAAAGAAGGTCCTGGTCAGAAATGAGCAGGTGACAGAGAAAGGACTGAACCCAGCACAGCACCCCCAGCTCACATGCAGCATGAAACGAAACCACAGCACAGACGAAGATCATCATCTTCTCAGCTCATCCTACCTCATAGCTGCGCCTATCCTGGGAGGTCAGTTCAAAGCAGGATTCTTTCTTGGAATCTTTTCGCAGGTAGGGGGCCATCCGTACACTGTAGTCCTTAATGAGAAAGGTCCCTTTGGGCTGCTTGCCTGCAAGACAGGAAAGCTCCCTGTATCCCTAGAGAGATGCAACCGCCAAGGGAAGGCACCTTCTCTGGAATGTAAAATAAAAGCATGGAAACAGCTGTTACATCCCCGAGGAACCACAACAGTCAAGGAAAGGTTATTAAGGAAGCTTAAGAAGAGGCTACTGTGACAGTGAGGCAGAGATCACTGCCAAGCTAGGGAAATGCAACATGAAAGGTTATTTTGCCAAAAGAGTACAACAGAGACAGAGAATTTATTAGAATGTTAAGAGATCTATAATAACAGAAGGAAGGAATTATTACAGCAGGGAGAGTATGGCGGTAAACGTGAGGCTCGTGAAGGCTATTAGAGAACGGTAGCATATTATTATCAGGGCCGGCAGAGCTCTCACATTTGAGGGGAGGGACAGCAGCGCAGGGGGCGTGATGAGTTCCTGGGATCTCTTCCTCAGTCCTACGTAGCATTTGGGCTAGACTGCTCTCCCCCTCCTGCTGGTCAGGTGGGAATTGGTGCTAGAGGGAGAATAATTAAAACTTGGTATTTTATCCCCCTTCCCAGAGGTCAAACTGGGAAGTAGCAGGGTACTGCGAATTATCATTGGGCGATGAAGAAGGAGGAACAGGACTAAGGGAAGGAAAGGAGAGACCACTCTGCCTGTCACTCCCTTAAAAAAAAAAACTATTAGGAAGTGGAAAAGAGGGGCTGGTTCCCAATAATTTTGTGTCCTCCTGGGGTGGTTTAGGCACAGCCTACAGAGGAGAGGAACCACGTGTCTGGGTGATGATTTGTGTCCTGCTATGTGCAACGGATTGCTTAATACGTGTTTTTTTGAGGATGATGATGATAAGGTGGGAGTGCGATGATAATATTAGGAAAAGAAAAAGACTCTATCCTTACCTGGTTGAGCTAAAAGAAATACACAAACACTCTATACTTGCTAAGAAAAATGTCTTGGGCACAATAAGAAGTAACTGGCGAGAAGGGAGCCATGCAACAGTGCTTTCTGACACCAGAATCTTTTTTGTTAAAGTATCTCTCCTTGTTCTAACTGGCCACTAAAATGTTTTGTTGTTTCTTTGGTCACCAGGTTTTATTTCACCCTGACGGCAAAATGGTCCATAAAAGTCTCCAAGTCTCTCCCTCTCCCACTCTCTCACCTTGAGTAGAGTGGATTCTGAATGAATGCGCATGATGCCTGGCTTTATATTCAGATATGCCAACCACTTATTTAAATGCAAGGGAAACGAGGAGCATTTTTACAATGATATAAATGTTATATGAGTTTGAAGGTTTAAAATAAGAAAAGAGCACCTGGCTGGCTCGTACACCTAGAATTCAGGGAGGAAATTGTGTCTGCCGGGCTGGAGAGGGGTCTGTGGGTTGGACGGAAGCTGGGGATGGTTTTGGGCTTTGCGGCTATGATTGCCAAGTAGGGCTTCACGCTTCACCCCCTAGATGGGAAAGTCTCTGAGGAATATAAGAGGGTGAACCCAAGATGAAGTCAGTGATACCTGTGGTAGGCAGAATGGCAGGGTGAGCCAACTGCCATGAAGCCCAAGGGCAAATCTTAAGGATGCCACGTCATTTAGCAAAGCTGCAATTCTTTCTGCTACCTTAATACCAGAGGTACGGGACGTCCAAAGGCAATTGGGTAGAAATCTGATTATTCCCTGGAACTAGATATCTGAGCAGTGGGAGATGCATAATCCTGGGAAGGCAGGAAGAGGGGAGAAATAGGGAATGACTGGAAGGAAAAAGAAGGGTTTACTCAAAATCAGTGACCTCTGTGCCAAGGTGGCAGAGCCCAAGGGAAGCCCCCCCCCCAAGAACTGATGTGTTGCTTTTCTTTATTTCTCTCTTCATAGCATTATTCCTGGGGCTAATTAGAGTCTGCAGGAGGGCACCCCGTCTTTGGAAGTTTGTGTTCACTAGCAATGATAATTTTTAACTTGTATTTAGCTGTAGCTCCCTCCAATTTGTGCTTATATCCTGTTCCTTCTCACGAACTTAGCCACTGTGTTAAGCATGGATGGGAGGTCTTCTAGGGATAGCATGTGAGGGTTGTGCTCGATAGACTCAGTGATGGCTCATTAGGAAGCTGCTTCTGGCCTGAGTCAACACTTCACTGCTGTTGCCATCTGGCTGGAGGGTGTCTCTTGGGCACAGCCACCATTTGGGTCTCAACACGCCACGGCTCTAGGGATATCCACTGGACTACTTCCCAGTATTCAGTAGGATAAAGCTGAGAGCATATTCTTAGAGAGTTTGGACCCAAGGGTTTTATTTCTGGGCTGTTGGTAAGCTGTTCAGATCCTTCTCAGATTTCCCCCCCAATATTTTAACTGTATTTTTAACGTCTATTAAGAGTTTGAGGTTGTTTAAAAAAAAAAAAAAGAATGCCAAAGTGTTCAACCTTGATAGTATTATGTTATTAGTCATAATAAAAGATTACCTTTTTCAACATTTTATTTTATTTTTTAAAGATATATTTATTAGAGAGAGAGAGAGAGCATGTGTGCGTGTGAGTGGGGGAGGAGCAGAGGGAGAGAACCTTTAAGCAGACTCCCCGCTGAATGAAGACCACCTCCCCCCACCCCCCTGACCTGGGGCTTGATCCCATGACCTGAGCTGAAGCCAAGAGTCAGACGCTTAACTGACTGAGCCACCCAAGCGCCCCAAAGATAACCTTTTTTTTTTTTTTTTTAAGATTTTATTTATTTATTCGACAGAGATAGAGACAGCCAGCGAGAGAGGGAACACAAGCAGGGTGAGTGGGAGAGGAAGAAGCAGGTTCCCAGCGGAGGAGCCTGATGTGGGGCTCGATCCCAGAACGGCAGGATCATGCCCTGAGCCGAAGGCAGACGCTTAACGACTGAGCCACCCAGGCGCCCCCAAAGATAACCTTTCGATATGCTGACCCCACGACCCTAGTGTTTAAAGGGGAAATAATTTCTAAATTGGCATCTGAGTTTTTGGTGATGAGCCAAGTATTACTTACCCAAGCCTCTTTCTTTCCCAAGCATGTCCCTTTACGGGTGTTAGTTAAAGACTGCTATCTTGAGATCTAAGTGCTCGGGAATTTACGAAGTGCTTGCATCCGGGAGTGAGACGCTGCTGTGCAGATGGGGAACACTTACTTTTCTCATTAGCATAGTAGTAGAAGAAGCCTCTGCTGACAACACACCACCGCTTCTGCCACTCTGATCCAAAGAAACTATGATCTAGACAGAACAGCATTGAGGGACATAAATTCAGGCAACTGCAACCACGGACGAGTCTGTAAAGTCCAACACACAGTCCAGTGTGTTATTGTTTTATTTCCTCGGTTAATGGACTGTAAAGCCCTCCCTTTCACTCCCGCAGGCTATCCCATATTGAGTCAGAGTCCAGAGGGCTCGCTCAGTTAAAGGTCCAGATTCTAAACAGGGTTTGCCTGTTCTGACCCCTCACGGCTGTCCTGCTATCTATCTTCCTTTACAGCTTTCAGGTTCTGATCTCATCCGGCACTTTTCAAATTCTCTATGATACTTCCATGTGGTCCTTTTAGCAAACCAAGCTGATGCTCCAGGCCACGGGCACGAGAAAGGCTTTCGTTGTCCTAAGGCAATTTGCCTTTCCAGTGTTAAACCTGGGACCCTGGGCTTGGTTAGGGTAGCAGTATCTATTTTAATCCAGTGAGTGACAGGTCGAGAGTTGGGCTTCTCTGAAACGTGAAACTGGGCTGCTTCACACAGGATGTAAAATTAAACTCTTGGCAACATAGTTTTATTCTGTGGGAGCACACCGAGAGATGGGAACAAGAATCTCATCACTCATTCATTCAACAGGTGTTTACTAAGCACCTGCTGTGTACCAGGTGAGCAAAGCAGAACTGGTTCCTATCCTGATGAAACTCACAATCGCCTGAAGATTTGGGGGCATCTCTCTTCGGCCTATACACAAACACCAGACTTCTTTTCCTCTCCTGCCTTCCTTTTGGCCTTCCCTCTCCTGAGCACAGAATTGGGCATAGAAAAAGCACCTGCCATGTTAGCCCTCTTTTTTCCTCATCTCCCTTCCCTTCTTGGAACGTTCTGAGTCCTGTGGGTCTGGTCAGTACCTTTGCTTTTCTTCTCCAAGTATCCTTGCTTGATGATGTTATCAAGGTCTTGAGCTCCTTTTATGATGTCTTCCACTCCTAAAAGGAACAACAGCAGAATGCTTTGTTGAAACCTGACAGAATTCCATTTATTTAGTCTCCTTTAGATAATCCACATTCATGAAGGGGGTGCAGAAGGACAGTTGCTTAAACACAGCACAAAATAAAACAATTTTTATATGATTGGGGGGAAAAAGTAAATTTTCTTTCTTCCTAACTATAATGCTAAAACCACTTATAATGATCGAAATGTACATTAGTTTGTGCAAGGGGAAGTAGCCTAAATATGTACTGATTGGCAAGAAAAGGACTCCAGAGAATTAAGAATTTGCTGTGGATATAAGCTCCAAATTGGATAATCCACATCAAGATAATCAAAAGTCAAATGAATAGCTACCAGCAGAGAGAGGCTTAATGAGTGATAGAGTTCACCATAAATGCAGCCACCTCCGTGACAGCAATAAACACACACTCACTCGCAAAAAAAAAAAAAGAAACAACAACAAAGCAGAAAGCCACCTTGTGAACATAAATTTTATTAAGTTTGCACAAAGAAGGACTATGCAAGATGAACTGGCAGTAAGTACCATATCCTGGTTTTGTCCAAGTTATGGGGAAGAGTCTAAGAATGGTTGAAGCCTTTACCAAGAGAAGACTCTGGAACTGGCATCGGCCTTTGAATGTAGGCTGCTAACGTCCTTGACTTGCAATTAGCCTCGTTAGATACAAATTTATTGAGAAGTAAAGATGTTCATCCGCCTTTCACTACTGGGGTTAACACGTACTTCATAGAAGGTGGGGTAAGGGACAAAAGAGAAGGAACTGACTCCTCAAAAAATAAAGTGAAACAAGAACAGCAACAACAAAACACTAAAAAAATACAAGTCCAGGGACGCCTGGGTAGCTCAGTTGGTTAAGCGTTTGCCTTCGGGGTCAGGTCATGATCCCAGGGTCCCATATGGGCTCCTTGCTCAGTGGGGAGCCTGCTTCTTCCTCTGCCTGCTGTTCCACCTACTTGTGCTCTCTCCCCTTCTGACAAAAAAATAAAATCTCAAAAAAATTTATAAAAAATACAAGTCCATATTTCTTTTTTTTAAAGCTTATTATTATTTTTTGGAATCTCTATACCCAACATGGGGCTCGAACTCATGACCCCGAGATCAAGATCTTCCAACAGAGCCAGCCAGGTGCCCCAAGTCCATATTTCTTAATTAGGAGAAATAAAGGGAGTGGCTTAGCAGAATCCTAATGTTTATTTTTTTTAGTCTCCAAAACCAAAGCTCCTTTGGTTTCCCTTAATAGATTTAGAAATCAACACAAAATGCAAACCAAATTAAGGCACAACCCCATACGATACAATATCTTGAGACTTTTGGGGGCAATAATTGGTTTTTTTCCAATTGCACAATTTTTTTTTTGAAAATTACAATAACTAAGACTTAATTCAGGGGTGGCCATGAGTTGGCACTTCTTGTTTAAACTATTTCTTGTTTAAAAATAACATTTTTAAACAGTTTAAAATGCAACTAAGATTTTCCCTTTTGCGTCTAAGCGGTTGCGAACTTAGTTTTAAACATAGAGCTCTGAAGAGTTTTTCTTTTTTAGTGTGTCAAAGTGCCTGATTCTTTCTACTTGTCCTTACTGTCAACTTCCTTGTTCATGGACTATGCTCATTTGTGTGTTGGCCGCTATAAATCCTCCCAGATGGGTCTCAGGGTGCCCACGTGAGATGAGGAGCAGCAAAGGGAAGTTCATTTGTCTAGGATGCTTTCATTTCTCCCACCCCTCTGAAAATTCTAATACTTCTCTGAAAATGCTCTCCAAGAAAACAAAAACTGAACCACTGAGGCTGGAGTGGCCTGGTCGAGGACCTGGCATAGCTCAGAAGGAAGGCCCTTTTGCAGGACACCCATCTTCTCTGCAGCACTGCCAAAAATTGCTCCTATAGCCCTAAAAATTCAATGAAAGACAGAGGGGATGAGAAAAACAGGATCTCCTAAGCTTGGAGGATCCATCTCATCTTCCAGTTTTTTTTTTCTTTTCCTTTTTTAAGGTCTTGTTAAACTTAGAGACATAGCTTCTTGTTAAAGATGCCGAGAGTCTGAATCATAAAAGACATGTTAAACGTTCTATTAGAATTCAAACCTCCTTTTTTAATGCAAATCTAAATGCCATTTTATGGAACATCTATAATTACGAAAATGGGAAGACATTGCCTCGTGTGCGGGGAGAGTCTGTGAGTATGAATATTACATTAATGTGCCCACACCAGCTCACTGATCCTGCTGGCAGGAGCATAAAAAATGCTTGAGTGAAACTTTTATTTAGATGTTAAGACTCCAGGCCCCAGCGGGGTGACAGAGACAGTCCCTGCGAGTTGCCATCAGAGAGAGAGCTTGAATTGAATTACCCAGGGGGGAAGGAAGTAGTGATGAGCACTGCATCGCTTATTTAATTTCATTTACTTTCAGTACATTATCAGCATGAGGCTTTTCTCTCCCCACCAACCGAAACCCAAGAAAGCCACCACCAAGAAAACAAAGACACAATGCTGCAGAGATGTTTGAACTCGGAGTCACTGATTCCAGGAAACGAGAGTCAGCACCATCACCGCCTCCTCTCCTGAAGAGTCACACTTAGTTTGCTAAAACTGGGCAGGGAATGAGTTGCTGAATTTTCTCTCTTGGTCATTCACCAACAGATTCTGAAGGGTACCAGAGCTAGAAATGTGGTATTTTAAGGTGCTGCATTTTTAGCGAGATGTGTTATGTTGCTTTCTTAGTAGAAGGAATCGGTACTGATGAACTCTCTTGCCTGGTTTCCCCTATGGGCAGTGGACAAAACGGGATGATAGGTAAGTTTGAAATGGCTATGGAGAAAAATTAGGAAATCGAATCAGATCAATCTCAATTCTAGTGATTGTCTTCTGTGTACAAGGCACTGTGTGGTGAGTATAACAACAGAATTGTTCTCAGTGTACGTTTTCACCGAGCTCAATTTCATTAGCTCCATGATCTACCAGATAAACCCAGACAACCAAGATGGGAAGCCATCACGGCCATCAAGCTGTCTCCTCTTTCGGGGTCAGCTCAGTGTCCTACTGATCAAGAACCAGTGATCCTGAGGTTGCACACGTTAGCCATGGTCCTGGGGTGATGAGGCAGGCGGAGTCTCGTATGCCTGAATCCACACCTCCTGGCAAGTGAGCGGATCTGCAGAGCTACTTAATGCCTAATAGAAAGTATGTAAATGCTTTGCGGGATGATAATAAAAATAGGAAGAAGCCGCAAATAATTGCATGAGTTGCTGTTTTAAGGCAAAAAATTTATATTCAAGGATACAATTTTTTTAAAAAATCGAGGCTTTTTGTCCATTTCTTGAAAAAACGATATCACCATCTTAATGAAAAAATAGAAATGATTTAGATTTATTGGGAATAAATGGCCTTCTTGGATAAACCTAAGGGTGTATCACATTGTATCAGCACAAAACAGAATTACATTCGTGTCATAATCTCTCTCTACCACGGCACTTAACTGAATCTCCCAGAATAGCCCATATAAAGAAAAGATTCACTTAGCTGAAGGATGTGGGGCCATAAAGATAAGATCAGCAGAGAAGTGTTACCTAGAAGTGATGGCCACCCAACTTTCATGGCAGATGAAGATAAAAGAAATTCTCAGACATCCTTCTCTCCTCATCCCAATGCCTTTAAGCCCTTGTATCCCACCCATACCGAGCTCTGCAGTAAAAAATGACAGAGTAGGATTCCATCTCTCAGCGCTAAACATGACTCCTCGGTCAGCTCTGCACCGCAACGACAATAGGGACACTTTAGAGTGTGATGCATTTCCATAAAGCAGTCAATAAAAAAGACACAGGAGCTTATGTGAGTCACGGCCTATTTAACCAGCTGCGTTCTAGCCCACTGAGAAAAGAGAATTGGAGAAATCCCTTGGCAACACCACAGCACAAGGCTAATGGCACAAGAGGCCACACAATTTCACTGCAAAAAGGCTGCTTCCCCTGCAGAACCAACCAGGTGCCCATGAACGTTCACAACAGGCAGCTGGCTTGGTTTCTTGCTAAACCAACCTGAAATGAAAAGCAATGATTTTTTTAAAAAACATCTTTTGTTCACCCTCCCCCTAACCTGTCCCTTAAACTGTGGCTGTCTCCCATCCTCCCCTTTCCTTTCAATTCAAGTCCTTTTCAATTGTTTGCAAAAGGGACCAAACTCCAGCCTAGACACCGGTACCAGTGTGAATTTCAGGCAGGGTGAAGTTTACCAGTCCCTCCATTGAAGTACCTGTGACAAGAGCCCTGGGGTGTTGGGGGGATGAGGCTGGAGAAAATTGAATATTTGAAGGCTGGGGATGGTGAAGCGCCATCTGCAATTCCAGTTCACTCATAAGTTGCTGGCACATGTGCATCTGTAGACAAGTGACAAACACATACTGCACAATGCCTCAAACGTACACAGGGAAGAGAGTATTGCAGGGAGGGTTGGGGAGGGTAGTATTCTCCTGTCTGGTGGTCAGTGGTCCTCAGTCTCCTTTGTATTTGGCGTCTGTGGGCTTTGTATCCGTGGCCTTCTTTCCTAAGCTCCTTACAGTTTTTCCTTAGCTTCTTGCATTTCTGAGTGGCTCTTTGCTTTTTCTTCATTTTTCAGGCACCAGTCAGCCAGTGACAGTCAGTTTGAGGTGTCCAGCTGACAGTGTTCAACTTCTGAGCGTGATGCTAACAAGGAAGTTGGTTTCCATGACTCTTCCTCTGTTAGTCTCTTAGGACAGGCTTCTATAATTCTGTGGATCTAATCGATACCCACCCAAGTTTACACTTGTTCCTCCACTTGTCTGTCCTTTTGCTTCACTTATTAAGGAATTAACACCAACACATATAACATATGTCAGGTGAAAAATTCTACATCACGAATAGTCATAGACTTAGGATCTGAAAGTTTCAGAGATACAGAGACCACTTGGACAGTGTTAATTTCGTGGAGGAATATACCTGATAGCAGATGAAGGGAAGGAAGTGAACACCACAGACTTGGTCAAATTCTTCAACAAGCTGTGGTGGAAGAAGCTAGAAAACAAAACGAAGACAGGTGGAGCTAGACTGGGGAGGTCGGGAAAGGGAAGAAATCACACATCTGCAGTTGGCAATCCCACACAGGAGACAACGTTCAAGAGATCCTGAGGGACACTTCTTGGCCCGCCAACTTTTTAAAGTCTTTAAAAAATAAAAACCTGTTAATTCAGGTAACAGGCCAGACAGTGTAAAAATCTGTGGAAGAAACTGTGTTATACTGAGGATAAAGAAAATTCATGAGAGATTCTAGGTCAATGAGAAGTACTAAGAAAAAAAGCAGAGAGCTAATGAACAAAATAATTAACACGAATATGTTTTAGTAAAAATGAAAAGAACTAATAAGTTTTAATTTGCATTAAAAGAGATTTATTGATTGATTTGAGAGAGAGAGAGAGCGAGAGAGAGAGCAAGCAGGGGGAGGGGCAGAGGGAGAGAGAGACGGGCAGACTCCGCTCTGACTGCAGAGCCTGACATGGGGCTTGAGCTCAGGAACCTGAGATCATGCCCTGAGTTGAAATCAAGAGTTTGACGCTTATGGGGCGCCTGGATGGCTCAGTCGTTAAGCATCTGCCTTCGGCTCAGGGCGTGATCCCGGAGTTCTAGGATCGAGCCCCGCATCAGACTCCTCTGCTGGGAGCCTGCTTCTTCCTCTCCCACTCCCCCTGCTTGTGTTCCCTCTCTTGCTGGCTGTCTCTCTGTCAAATAAATAAATAAAATCTTAAAAAAAAAAAAAGAGTTGGACGCTTAACCAACTGAGCCACCCAGGCTTCCCTTAATCTGCATTTTATAAACATGTTTACATCTCATTTGAGTTTCACAGCAGCCCTACGAAGTATGTATTATTATCAGCTCCACTTTATAGGCCAGGAAACTGAGGCTCAGTGAGATTGCTGGACTTGCTGGAGGCTGTTCAGGTGGAGCAGCCCACACACTTTCCACCATCCTGAGCCCGAGCCTGAGTTGAGGAGACACACTCAGAAGTGGCTGGAAAGACAGGGTCTTCCCATCTCACGTTCCCACAAAAGGAGAACCATTTAAGTAGGGGGAAGAAACAGACGCAGTGTGTGGTTATTCTAGTCGTTGATGTCAAAAAATTATTTAAAGATACTATATTTCTTATTTACTTTTTAAGGTGCTGGCTGACTAATCTGTGGAATTGCTTTCCAAGGCAGGTCTGTGTAAAGTGTAAGAAGTCAACAAATATACAGGACACAGCAAAGTGAAAGAACATATGAGAATGTGAGAAAAGGATACGCAGGTGAAGAATATGCAGGAAGAAGCAACCCAGAGCTCTCACAAATGGTGCTTGGTCACCAAGGTTTGGAAGATGTCTTCTGATGCAAGAATGGTATCTAGAAGAATGAAGCCCTGCTTCAGTGTAGGGCCGTGCAGGAATCTTGAACATGGTTTGTTTACTCTTTAAGGAAGAGGACTTGGTTTAAAAAGGAAGAAGATTTTTGGGGTGCCTGAGTGGCTTAGTCAGTTAAGCATCTGACTCGTGGTGATCTTGGGGTCGTAAGATCGAGCCCTGTGTCAGCTCCACACTGAGCGTGGAGTCTGCTTGGGATTCTCTCCCTCTCCCATTCCCACCCTTGCTCATGCTCTCTCTGTCAAAAGAGAAAGAAGATTTTTTTTTTTAATTTATTTATTTGAGAGAGATAGAGACAGCCAGCGAGAGAGGGAACACAAGCAGGGGGAGTGGGAGAGGAAGAAGCAGGCTCCTGGTGGAGGAGCCTGATGTGGGGCTCGATCCCATAACGCCGGGATCACGCCCTGAGCCAAAGGCAGACGCTTAACCGCTGTGCCACCCAGGCGCCCCGAGAAAGAAGATTTTTAAGCCAAATATCCAAAATTGGTTTCTTTTCACAAAATATTCTATCAATAATACCAAGCTACAAGGTAACATACAGAAACCATGAATATTCATGGAGGATGAAGAACCGTCTTCTTCTTACAAAGAGGGCCCACACTAATTGTCTAAGAGGCCTGTGGTCTGAGGGGCTGCTCCTCTCCCACATCTTCACTTTCAGTGGAATTTTACTTGTAAGAAGTGAAAATATTAGGAAAAAAAACCCTTCCAACTTCAACACACTATTTCTAGCATCTAAATAAATGGTAATAATAATCAGCAACATCTTCTAGGTGTAAATATTTCACTTTAAAGAATGACTAACTCAGTATAATAATCCACTGATTCTCAATCATGGCATCATGACACATGGGTGTTTTTGATCAGTTGAAGGTGTTCATCTAAAGGGCAGAGATTTTGAATAATTTACTTTTAGAATAAGAATGGATTCAAAGTTTTTCCTAATCATACCATTCATCTGCATTCTGATAGGCTTTCTTAAGGGAATACGTCAATGAAAAATAATTTATAGTGTATCTTACTTATGCTACAGTCTATGTTACGAAACACATCAGATGCACTATTATAATGGTGGCAATCAAGAATTCCCCCAACACTTTATGTCCTTGAAAAAATCAGTGTTTCTTCAAAATTGTGGGTGTTCCATGGAAGTGGGTTGAGTGTATAAATATTGGTGGACATGTGATACCATGGGGAAAAAAAACAAGAATTCACATGATCTCCACACAAACTGTTTAAACCCAGAAAGGGTTTTCTATTGTGACTTCTGATTTTATTAATTATGTGTATCTGTAACCCAGCACCCTCAGCTTTATTTTTATCTGAGGAATCCATCCTTAATATAGAACCACAAAGATCCAAACTACCTGAAGTCTCTTTAGCAGCCAAACCACGGTAAGTAGCAACTGTGCAAAGTAAGAATCTGGATACAAATCAAGGCAGCAGTGCTCAAATGGCCCCGTGACTCCAATAAGGAGGCAGAGAGGATGTAAAATGCCAAATTGTCTTTTTACAAACTTGGAAGGATCACTGTATTCCCTCCTTGTCCCGAGGCAGATCACCATTATATATGTGTCACTTGAAGGCATCTCTATAAAATGAATGACAAAATATCATTTCCAAATCTATTTATTTACTACTCCACTGGACCGTGATAAGAACAGAGAGAAAAGGAAAGCAAAAGAAAAGAGACTTGCCTGGGTTTGGAATCACTTTTTTATTGGTTTACCTTCTACCTGTCTACCATACTGTAGCCAGAAATCATTTTTCTGAAACATAGATGTGGTCATGTCACATTCCAGTTTAAAGCTTTTAATGGTTCCTCACCACTTATAAGATGAAACTCAAACTCTCTAGCATACGGAAACTTTATTTTGGTCTCACCTACTTTCCCATTCCATTTCCTTCCATCCCCCATACCTCCTGATACTCCAGGAACAGTCAGTAACAGATAGCCTTCTGGAACATGCCATGTACTTCATACTGCAGAACTTTGCTCATCTGTTTTTCCTGCTTGGGCGTTCCTCTTTCTCTCTTTCCATTTTCCAAGTAGGGCATGCTCCTTTAAGACTCCATTTAAATGTCACACCTTCTCTGGATCTATTTTCCCCACATAGAATTATATACTCCTTCTTTTGTGCTCTAATACCATTTTCTCTAGGGCATTATTTTAACCCAGTCTTGGCTCCCAGGGGCCCTGAAACTTTTCTCCAATACTCTCCAATCTTGCCTCTTTGCTTAGGTTTACATTAGACCTTAGTTACTAAGTAAAGCTACTATTAACAAGGAAATTGAAAGGGGGCCACTTCTGGGAAAAGGAATGTAGCTGTGGGTCTAGGTAGAAGACAGTAGGGAGGATGGTCTAGAAAGGGGAAGGAGGGTAAAAGCAGATCTTGCATTCATAGAAGAGACATGACACTGTGTAAGAAACTCAGTGAACAAACATCATAGTACCTGGATCGAAATGGGGGAACAAAGAAGAATCCAATACAGCTGTGCACTTAGTGGGATGGGCATTGTGTGCCCCACAGCTGTCTAGGTAAGGAGAGTAAGAATTAGACTGAGGAGCAATTGGAACATGTCAACAGCTGAGACCCATCAGGGCGAGGGTGTACCTTAAGTAATTGTTGAACTGATGTGGGATTAAGAAGGATCCTTCCCTAAAATACACCACAGTAAGGGCTAAGGAGTTTGGTGCTAATTATTTAATTTCTTGAAACTTGAAGAAACGCTGTCGGTGGGAACTCTGGTCCCTTTCATAGAGGGCAATACAATCATTATTCATTGGTTCTTCCCGTATCCCCAGGGGCCTAGTACACACAGTAGGTGCCCGGTAAGTGTTTGTTAAGCTGAACTGAAACCACTTCTAGTCTAATGGGTTTTGTGGGCTAAGAAGGCAATATGGGAGTGAATATTTGTTAGATAAATCATTTTCACCGAAGCCACAAATGGTAATTTCTGCTCTGCTGTATATCCACAGTTTTAATCTTAAGATTGGTAATATGAAAAAAGGAGAAAAGAAAGGGTGGGAAGAAAGAAGCTTTAGCCAAGAGAGCAAGGAGGAAGTGGGCAGTGCAGAAGCCAGGATGAATAACAGGACTAAGAATGATAGGAAGAGGGGCAAAGAGAGTTTGGGGGGAAAATTAGGAAAAAAGGCCATGAACTTCAACTGGAGAGAATTGCATTCTGAGCTTATTTCACAGGCTTGTTGAGACACCACCTGTCTTCATCTCAGACCTGATCTGTCTTCAGGAGAGCATCAAAGGATGGGATCCTGAAGAAGCCATAAATGGACCACGGACTGAGCCAAAACGCCAACAACTTAACAAACGGCTAACCAAATACTTGTCAGAAATAGCTGCGGAAAGCCATTTTTGAGCTACAGACCTTGAGTGGCTGAGAACTTGACCTCTTCTGATAGCATTTCTCTAGTCTTATTCTCTTGTTTCCCTGAAAAAAATGGTATTTTTCTCTTTGAACTTCCGCAGGCACATCTGTTCGGCATCCTGTATGCAGACGTCCTATGTGTGTCTGGGCACTTAGTGCAGCTGACGGTGAAAGCTGTGTGGGGATTAGTGTACCAGCATCCGGGGTCTCTATTTCAGTTACTCTCCAAACCAAAAGATTTCAAAGAGAAATCAAATGATAATAATTTCACTTTCTCTGTGTCTCTCTAGTTTAAAGACACCCGGATATCATCAGAGCGCTGCATTGAGAAAACTTTTAAAGCAAACAAAGCAGAAAATAAAAAAGACGACTCAGGAACTAATTATCGTGATTCTCTGGGGGTATTTCAGGGTGGGTGATCTAATGATCTAATGAGAACTCTCACACCCCATCAGGAAGAACTTGATGGGAATGCAATGATCTTAGCATTGTGGCTTTGACCTGGTATGTATCATCTACCATCTACCGGACAAAGCGACACTCCCAAGCCAGACCTCACTCCCCGCTAGCTCTCTGGGTGTTTCTGTGCAGCTGTATGGGATCAGACAGAAAAATGATGACTACGTTAAGGAACCTTTAGGGCAAAATTTGCCCCCTTTTCTTTTAAGTTACACATTTGAGGCTTACAACGTTTTTTGTGTCTTCTGTTTCATCTGATAAAACTCAAGCAGGTTTGAAGTAAGTCGAACTTTGTAAGGGATAAAATTAGAGAGGGGAAAATGAGGGTGATGTTTCTAGACCCAAAAGTTTCCAACCAAACCACCAAGTCTGTAATTGCAAAACAAAAACACTAAATCTCAGTATCTATTTGCACAGCTCATTAACTGAGGGCTCACACTCAGCAAACAGAGAGGAAAAAAAAAAAAAGAAAAAGAAAAAAGGAATCTGCAGCACCAAATACATTTGGAAAGTTACTATGGAGACCTGTCCTTCCCTGGATCTAAACTAGACTCTGTCACATTCGGCTAGGCTGCTGTCAGATGCATCCGTCTGTCTGTCTTTATTGCTTATTTAGAAAGTAGCAAATCGGAATGATGCAAAGTGTCTTTCGTCAGACTGCGGGAGAGAGAAAGAGAACATTCCTTTCCCCACTGAGCATTATGAACATTATGGCAGGCACTCGACCTGCTCTGCTACTGGGACAACATGATTTACAATGTGAAAAGGGAAAACCTAAATCACCAAGTAATGAAAACATTAAAGTTAATGCATCACAAGTGAGGAATTTATTACCATTAACTCCAATAAACAGTTATAAAACACTCGTCCTTTCCTGTCCACGCACAGGGACACAGACACTGGACTTCATTAAGCTCAACTTTCTTTTCTTCCTCACTAGACCAGTCATGTGTGTTGAACCAACCACCATTTATTGTTAAGTGGACTGGTTCATTTTCCAGGACTGTAGAAAGCTGAAGGCACATCCATTTTGCTTCACGGTGCTTGGTACAGACAGATGAAAAAGCAAAGTTTAGAAGACATGCAGCTCGGTGTTGCTATATAAGTTTATTTAAAAGTCCCTAAAATGTATGTCTGTTAAAAGCAGAGTAGCTCTTCCGAGCAGCCCTTCTCAGAAGCAGGTATATAAGTAATAATGCCTGGCGAGGAGGGTGGCATATTGGATGCCAATGCACGTCAGGTGCGTTTAGCTGAATAATTTTTCCCTTGTTATTGTTTGGTTTAACACCTTAGAAGCCTCAGATGGAAACCCATTTCCTTCCAACATTTTTCTCTGTCACAGGGGCATACCAGTCTATTACCTTAAGGTTGTTCATGAACAAAAGAGGCTGCACATATTGGATGGCTAGGGTACATTGGTTACGGATTCATTTGTTTTCGAGGAAGAAAAGAACGAAAGTGTCTTTTTGGAAAGCCAACTCTAATTGTGGAATTGCCTGTGTGTTACAGACTTGGAGGGGCGGCATGAAATTCAGGCTTCCTGGACCAAATAGCTACAAGGGGTAACAGTGGTAATAGTAATACTTTATGTTTGGATAGCACTTTATTTAGAGTTCGTTAAATGGCTTCCTTTATGGCACTTCCGTAATTCTGATACAGACAGAAAGGCCTTACCAGTCTAGCCTTCTGTGGCTGAAAATAAGGCTCGGGAAGGGTAAGCGACTTTCTCATAAAAGCTGGAAAGAAGAGTCAAGACACAAACTTGTTTCTGTTTTGTTTTGTTTTTAAGCTCCAAATCTGGAACTTTTTTTTTTTTGCTACACATTTGCATAATGAATCATGTTATAGTCATAACTATAACGTAAAGTCAAGATGAAGATTTTTTTTTAAAGATGAAGAATGTTTTGATTCTAGATTTCTCAGTTCAGATTTCATGGTTTTTATGAACCTTCTCTGCTAAGCATGGCTATGGTACCAGTACTGCCTGACAGAGCCTGGGAATTGTCCAGGATGTCAGCCCTGAATGGGGATCTGATCTTCGGCATTCCATGGGGAAGACGCAGGTGCCTGGATGACCCCCCCCCACCCCCCGTCTGTGGTTCACAGGGTTGTTAAGCTTTGCCCACTGAGTAGACTTGCTGGGACTCTCATGGGCCAAACTTGTGGAATGTAGGAAAGAAGGGGCTGGGGGGCTCTGGATGCAGAGTGTGAGCAGCATATCCTATGTTACCAAAGCTAAGATTTCCCTAAGTAAGACCAGCTGCCACAAAGTAGCATGATTTAACCAGGTAGTAACACTTAAGGGAACTCTTCCCCATCTTGTTTCATCACATATGTTAGCATCTCCATAAGGTACCCTAATGAAGAACTCTTAGCTGGAGAGGTCACAGGGCTCTCCAGTGGTGACAGAGCAAATGTCTTTACCAGTCATTCTACCAATGGGGAAATGAAAGCCCCACCAGCTAGATTATGTGACTCACCCACTGATGTCATTATGTGACTCACCCAACAATGGCATGATGTGACATTATCCACGGCAACGTGCCTAATTTGTTGTAGAGTTGACAAGAGAAATAGAGTTTTCTGACTCCAGCATAATATCACGCTTTTGCTCCCATAGTCAGGTAAGCCTGGCACAGGGGGTTTAGTTTCTATGGGGAAACGAGACCAGGGAGGTCCCAAAGCTTGGGACAGACAGTTTGGTGGAGAGTAGGAAGCTGTCCTGAAAACAGGTGAATTAAGTAACAGTCCATGTCCTGAACACTGAGGTCCCTAGCTTCCTTTAATGTCTCAGTTCCAAAAACCCTGCTCGTAGTGTATAATGGCACTATTGGGAGAATCATGGATCTTTCTCTGGAAAAATGAATGGCCTTAGAGTAGAGACCTACAGCTACAGATGTTTGGGAGACCTCAAGCAAAAATGGTTGGGTCCCCTCATCACTCTCAACTTTAGGCTTTCTAAAGTGAAGCCCACCAGCTGATATGTTCCACCTTGGTACACAGAAGTTTTTAATCTGCCCTTGGTGATTCACTTTTAAATATAAGCCGAATCTAAGGATCACCAGACTTTGCAGAAAAGTTTCCAACATGCAAGACAAAGACCAAAACATGTAACAGATAAAAAGGAACTCAGGGGAAACAGAACTAATGTAGGGTGCAGAAAAGAAAATGAAAAACCAAAGGAAACAAACAAACAAGCCATCATTAATATTCTCAGAGGGATGAGAAGACATTACATCCATGAGACAGGATGCTTAAAAAGGAACAATCAGACAGCAAGAAAGGGGAGTCAGAAATTAAATATATGACAGCAAAAGTTGAAAACAAAATCAATAGATGAGTTGGGAGATATAATTGAGGAAATCTTTAAGAAATTGGGCAAAAAGATCAAGGAAAATAGAAGACCCAAAAATATTAAAACACAGAAAATAAAGGGAAGGAAATGATCAAAGAAATGATGAAATTTCTCAAAATGAAGACTACGAGTCTTCTGGTCAAAAGGGTCCTCCATACACCCAGAACACGAATGAAGACAGATTCATACCTTGATAAATCACTGTGAAATTTTGGGACACAACCAATAATGCGGAGCTTGTAAAAGTTTCTGAATCAGGGGGAAAATAGGTCCTACGCAAAGAATGAAGAATCAGATGGTACTGAACTCCTCCACAGCAACACTAGACGCTGGAAGTCAATGAAGCAAAACTATCCAAATCCTAAGGTGAAATAAGTTCCATCAGCATTCTTACACACAAACTGTCAATCAAGTGCAAAGGTAGAATACAGAGGTTTTCAGACATGTGCAGTCTCAAGAAATCTACCTCCTAGGCAGCCTTTGGCATGATGCCACCAGACGATGTGCTCCACCAAAAGGAGGGAGTCCAGCAAGAAAGGTGATATTAGATCCCGGTGAGACTCTGACAAAGGAAAGAGACAAAGGGAAGTCCCAGGGTGACAGCTGTGCCCTGGGCTTCTAGAAGAGCAGCCATAAGGGCTGTCAGTGAATAAAATCTACATAGTTAGAATCATGTAAGCCCTAAAACTAAACTAACTAAAAATGATGGTATAATCACGTTGGGAAGATGAAGGGGGGAGGTGTGAGGGTTGGGGTGAGATAAGAGTGCTAAATCCTCTGCTGCCACGATATGAAATCAATAGATAATGTCTGAAATTGATAAATCAAAAAAAATAGCTGTATAATAATATTATTTAGAAACGTGGAAGTACACACCAGAATTGATGAAAGAATTGAAAGGGCTTGCCTCTGGAGAGCAGTACTGCAGGACTGAGAAAGGTTGACTGCTTGTAGTCCTACAGTATTTGATTTTTAAAAAACATTCCGAGGGGCTGAATACGCAAAATCCCTAAGCTTGATATGAAGGGTGTATGTCAGAGGAATCAAGAAAAGAAAGAAGAAATCTGTGTAGAATAATGTGAAACAATGTTATTGAAAACACTTAACATGTTTGAATTAGGTATCATTTGATGAATATTTTAATAATCTGTAGTTTTTATGCAATTTCAGGACTCATTTGCAACTCTAATATTGTACTTTGTTTGTACCACAGGTCTAATTCTGCTTAAGCTCTTCCTGCATTGGAAGGGAACCCACAGAAACAGTTGCCTCTTTCCACTGGAGATTTGTTTTACTTCACAAGTAACAAAGAGTACGCAATCCCATTATGAAATTTGGGGTCAGAAGCTCAGGTTATAAATTTGGGCAGCAATTTACAGAATACTGTTATATCACTGGGCATAACCAGAATTGGATAAAGACCTGCAGATGAAATCAAATCAGGAAAAATATATTTGGAACCTACCATGTGGGAGGCCTTGTGCCAGAGAGCACAGAATTCCCAGGACATCCCAGAAAGACAACTTCAGATCGGTGCAAAGACACAGAGAGTGCAGACGTGATTTTAATTTATAAGGTTGGAAAGGTACAAGGCCATAAAACAAGACACCTGTTGTCCTGCATTTATGTTAAAGGTTTCGCCTTTTTAAAAAATAATCAGAAACACATAATCATCATTCTTGACATAAATTACACTTTGGATTGGGGGTGGAAATCCTGTTTTAAGAATAGGAAGGGAAGGAAAAGTAAAACCGACTGCGTGTAATTTTTCAAGTGGGAACAACGGCAATATGAAGATATATGGGCGTCAGACCCATTGATAGAGGAAGGAGGCTGTGCTCTTTTACCTCTTAGAGTGTCACTCCTGTGACCTCTACCATTTGAAATGCTTTGATTCCACCTTGCCCAAGGGACCTGTGAGCACCAGGGAAAGGGATGAAGGATGCCTATGCCTGACCTCACCTTTACATTGTCTAAGGACTGGAGGTATAAATCAGCTTTCCCCTTGAAGACCTGAGTGTCAGAAGCTCATGTGAAATGCTGGAAATATTAAATGATGTCCCTTAGGCTTTTATTGTTACTCAGTTTTCTCCTGTAACTGGGAGAGCTGTTCACATGAAGAATACTCTCCCCCAGGACCTCAATTTGTATATAAAATGAAGTATGAAACTCCAACAACTTCTTGCCACTTTGGAAAGAAAATAAACAATTAGTGGAGGTTGCACTTAGCCCACTGGTTCTGTTTCTATATGTGATCTCTCTGCCTGTTCTCTGAGAACAGTTCACACCAACAAAGGTGTGAGAGCACCCTCCTTACAAATCCTTATTTTCAGGATAATAAATTTGTGATGGTTAAAAAAAAAATCTCCACAGACAATTCAATGCATTTCTGTAATGAGGAAAAAACAAAAGCTCTTCCTTTTATCCTAGTTAGCAGAGACAGTGTGCTCATAATTAGAATTGAGGAATAAAGGACTGGATGCCAGGGCCCTATTTCTAGCTCATCACCTTCTTCTCTCCATCAAAGATTTGAAGCACAGCTACACAAAGAATTTATTCCCTATTACAGAAACAAGGATATACATTTGTATAGAGCTTTACAATTTTTAGAGCACTTTCAAACCTCTTATTTAGTTCGATTTTTATAATAGCCCGATGAGGTAGGTATTTACAGAATCTGGAATGAGAGAATAAAAGTCAAGAGAAACTGTTTAAACAGTTGAGAGGAGAAGCCAGTGAATTACTAAGGATTACCTAAGACACAGCAGAATCTTAATTACGCCAGGTTCGTAAAGGACGGCCAGATGTATGAAAATATTGATTTGCCTGCCTGTCTCTGTTCTGTAATAGAGAGAGAACCAATCTCTAAGTGACCCTCTGTTCCATGTTTCAAGATGATATTCCAGGCATGAAAGGATATTCAGAACAGTGTAATGTGCTCTTTTAACACGCATTCTCTTGCCATCTAACTGTGGCTGAATTAGGGATGAATGGCACTGCTTCTCAAGGGGACAAGAGAAAGTGCGAGGGCTGAGGGGGATTCCAAACACCATATGAGGAAAAATGAAGAAAGAAGGTTCTTCTTTTCCCCAGAAGCCTCATCTTCTGAAACAGGCCCACTGATTTTTTTTTTTTTTTCTGAAGTACCACCAAGTAGAATTGGTGCTGTATTTAAATAGAATGTGTTTCAGGGAACTGGAGAAAGGCCCCTCTTCCAAAGTTCCTTCTCAACGGACTTCCTTAATTCCCGACGTTGCACGGTGAGGAGCCCATTCCCTGAGATTAAAGCATTACTCCCTGTTGAAATACAAATGCCTCTGGGACAAGTAGTACATTAAGCGAGGCATTCTCCACCGTGTGGTAGCAAACGGATGCATCACAAATCATTGGAAGAGGGAGGCGCAAAGTTCCAGCTCTGGAGAGCAGGGAGGAGGCACGGCCATTTGTAACTGTGCAGTAGGCCTCTGAGCAGAGGTAACTGATGGAAGTCTGTCCAGCAGTGACTTATCCATGAAGTGTGAGTGCGGTTGACGATACCGCATTGCGCCATTATCCATCATTAGCACCTTAGAGCCGTGGTTCTTAACGGCAGCTGCACATCAGAATCACCTGTCAACCTTTCAAAAGATGTAGCTATCTGCATCCTAGATATGCTGAATCAGGATCATCTGGAAGTAGGGCCAAGGCATGTTTATTTTTACAAGGCTCTACGGATGGTCTGATGCTCAGCCAGGGCTGAAAACCACAGCCTCAGCGTGAATTTGTACGTTAGGCCCTTGTCCACCTGATAGCTTGCAGGTACGTCTTGGTGAGGTTGGCCCCCAGGTGGGGGGCCTGGACACTGAGTACCAGAACAGGTGGTAAGAGACCAGAGAGGTGCCCTCAGAACAAAGTAACCAAAGGTGACCTGGGAAAAAACCAGGACACCTTGTCCACAGCACAATTTTGACAAATTACGCTGGAGCATTATTACCAAAATTTGAAGAAACAACATGAATTCATAAAAGTTAGTGTTTCTCATGTATCATAAGACTGGAGGGAGGCAGTCTGGAGATGGGAAGGCACTCCATGTGCTAGGCTCCATCTATCTCCATCACCTTTAGCATGTAATTTCTTCCTCACAGTCCAAGCTGGCTCCAGCTCCAACCAACAGGAAGGAGGGAAAGGGGCAAGTTAAAGAGCAACACCCTCCCCTCCCCAGTAAGGACACGTTTGTATGACCCTAGAAGTTGGCACATCCCTGTCACATTGCACTGGCCAGAACTTAAATGACACAGCCAAATCTAGATGCCAGGGAAGTAAGGAGGCAGGGGGTTGTTCTGGGCAGCCATAAGCCCATCTAGAAATGCAGAGGAAGGGGAGAAGGGACGGGGGGGGGTTGATAGCAGTCTCAGCCACACTGGGAATTGTGCACGCAGTTCAACAAGTAGTGGGGGTCACCTTATGAACCTGGGATATCCCACCGGAAGGAAAGCAAATGAGTGTGGTGAGAGAAGTCCGCTTCATTCCAGGTGTTGGGTAATTCGTGGGGATTAGAAGAACGTGTTTTCCACTAATGAAGAGTGAGAATTTGTTGAAAGTAGTTATCTGTGGCCCAGGAGACATAACAGAGGCCTCAAATAAATGAAGTGCCTGGATTGTCTTTTGAAAGCTTATGTTTCCTCCTGGAATTATGTGATTCAAACATCCACCTCTTGCCTAACGAAGGACTGGAATGTGATCCTTCTTGCCCAAGTTCCTGGACTCAGCTCCTGTCATCTGTCAGGAGCAGAATAGCATACTAGACCATAGATTCCCTCACTAGCTTCTAGTACACACAGTGCTAACTAGGAGAAATGCTAACGCCAATTTTACATACAGATTCTGCTTGGATGTGCTTAAAAAGATTCTGATCCGTGAAAAGGTGTATTTCCCCCTGACTCTAGGACTCCAAGTGCATGCAGATACGTCAGTACCTTCCAGCCGTGATGGATCTGAGCGTGCAACCAGACCATGCTGATCTAGAAGCATGTGGTCCCAAATATAAGAAGTCTGCTTAGCTCTACGGTTGTGTTTGGATTGACGAGGTTGGTTTTAAAAGCAAAGAGCTGCTTTGTTTCCCATCTGATCTCCCTAAATCATCCGATACGCTTGTTTTCTTTCTTTGTGTTTCTCATTTGTCCAGCTGATGGGATTGTATGGCCCGTTAGCTCAGTTAGACAGGGCATGGTGCAAACGAGACCAAGGTCACAGGTTTTATCCCTAGATAGGCTGACTGGTGTACAGAGTGAAATTCTGTGCCCTGACTAGTTGATTGCTTCTCTATCCCAGGCTAGCTGTTCTGAAAGAATGCATGCTTCTCAAAAGGGGGGCTGAGTAGGAAAGAGCGGGTGTCTCGGCAGACTTAAGCTCTACTGTTGGGAAAACGCGGCAAAGGCCCTTCCTTATACAGAGTTGATGGACCAGAAGTGTATCTATACAAAGAGGAACGCAGAGCATTTTGGATACTAAATGGTCCCTCCAATAGTAAGTCATCCTACTTCCAGGAGACTATGACCCAGAAGCATGGAGATTGAACTGCCACACCAGGAATGGAAAAAGAAAGCTGGAGCAGCAAGGACAATCGTCGTATTTGTAGGTTAGGGTCCAGAGCCCTTCATTTCCTGCTTCCTGCTGGATCCAGGACACCACATTCTCTCCCCAATTTCCCACTCCACCTCAGTGTTCCCCACCTGGTGGTGAGTTGTCATGATGATGCGGTGGAAAATCATGTCCAAAACAGGAATAAGATTTGCCGCCGCTGTTACCTGTTGTAGATGGAAATGTTATTTCTCACCACAGGAAGACTTTTTCCCCCTCTTATCAAAAACCTGCCAGTCTGTCCACACAAGTGGGGGAACAAATGTGTTTTTTATCCCTCTGTGCACAAACGAGACTCCGCACCTGCGCGGCACTCAAGGGTGGCTGGCCCTCGTCCTGACTCTGAGCTGGCTGCTGCTCTTGGGGAGAGAAAGTAAAAATGATTGATTCAACATCTTAATTAAGACAAACAAACAAAGAGGAACATCAAATAATGGACCTGACAGTTTGAAACAGACTGAAAGTACAGCTTAGCCTTTCATAAAAGAAAAAGCGTTTGATGTGTGGATGGCAGTTTAATAATTTGTAAATATCACTGGCTTGGTATTATAGCTAATCCAAATATTTTCATTTCTCATCATATTTTACCCTCTGCTGATGGTTTGTCCTCTTCAACTTACAGTGTTCACCCTGGAGCCTTCGACAGGGGTGGAGAGGGGAGGAAGAGAAAGGGTCACAGGTTCTCTGTGGAATGTGAATTCTATCATCAACTTCCTTTCTACTTTCTGATTCAGATATTCCCTGGAAAATACCATCCACCAGCCCAAAGGATTTATTGCCCTTTTCTTCACTTCCACCCCAAAAAGTATCAAAATTTGATCCTCATAGCTTTCCATTAGCTTCTGACCGTTTTACTAATTATCTCTTCATCTGAGCGTTTTCCTCATTCCTAAAGTGTAAAGAAACGGGACAATGGGACAACCATACTAACTATAGTGTCCCTGTAATGCAGTTCTTATATCATAATGAAGTAATCAGCTATAGATCTATACCCCAAAAGGTGATTTAGTGCCCTCAAGTCCTACAAAGAAGGGCAGCTGGAGGTAAGAGTATCCTTTTTAATGCCCGTGTCTCCCACCGAAACACCCCTGGGTGTTTTCTGAGGGTCAGCAGGGAGTTGTAACGGCAGTCTAAAAAGATGGGTGTGAGAGCCCCTATGGTGGCCAGAGCACTGGGATTTAGTTCTTGTGGAAAAAAGTTCAGAGAAAGAGTAGGCAATTTAACTAATTTATTTAGAACTTCCAAGGGTGCAAGTCAGAACACAGGTCTGTTAAAGCAGAGCTGGAGGAACACCATTGGACAGAGAGAGGCTTTGGGCTTTTAAAAGATTCTGTGAAAAGGGAAAGGTGGGGATGTGGGCCCGTCAGGTCAGCCTGCAGTCAGGTATACCCCTAGATTCAAGACAAGACTGTTCTCTTGTGGCTTTTCCAGTCTTTTTGCTGAGGTTTTACTAACAGCAAATTTTTATTTTTAAATAATAATAATAATAATAATAATAATTTTTTATGGCTCTGGGATGATAGCAAGCCTAGGCCAGAGACCACACAGGGCGGGTGTGACCGGCAGGGGCCCACAGAGGGAGGCTGCAGTTCTGAGAATTCTCCACAGGGAAGCAGTATGAGATCAGGGTTGAGATAGAGGTGGCCCCAGCCCCACCAGCGTTCCCTGATTCTGATGGAGGCAGTCCTCCTTCTTTCCTTCCACTGTGTATGGGGTGAGTACCAGAGTACCAATGGGGCCAGCTCACCTCTCAGGAGAGCCTCAAGCCTCTCCGGTCCTCACCTGGGCCCCTCACCCCCCATGTCTTTTTCTCCGTACTTAAACAACTGGATCCCAGAATACTGCTTTGTGGATTCCATCTCTGGCCTGTGCACTCTCGGAGGGATGCCCTCTTTCCTGAAATGGCCTTATTTTAAGCTGCTGGGTTCACATCACTGTCACGGAGAGGACATCTGCAGAGGGGACCTTAGCAAGATGTCAGGCACGTGTTTTCCTTGGCAGTCTGTATTCTGTCAACCTCTCAATGGTCGGGTAACTCTTGACATTTCTCAAAAAGGAATTAGTACGGTCTTTGGCACTCTTAAGAAAATGGTGCCACAACAACTTGATTTTGTTTGAGTTATAGGAAGCGATGCAATGTTATGGGTGAAACTCTTTTTTTTTTTTTTAAAGATTTTTTAATTTCTTTATTCGACAGAGATAGAGACAGCCAGCGAGAGAGGGAACACAAGCAGGGGGAGTGGGAGAGGAAGAAGCAGGCTCATAGAGGAAGAGCCTGATGTGGGGCTCGGATCCCATAACGCTGGGATCACGCCCTGAGCCGAAGGCAGATGCTTAACCGCTGTGCCACCCAGGCGCCCCTATGGGTGAAACTCTTAAATAGAGAGTTTACAACTTCGGTTCCACCTTGACAACGTCCCACTGATATATTGTATGATTACAGTGAAGCCACTACTTATCTTCCTTGCTTATAAAATATAAATAACATCTGACATATTTCTGATAAGTCTTTTCTTTTCTTTTTCTTTTCTTTTCTTTACTTTTTTATTTTTTAGAGAGAGGGAGAGCACACAAGTGGGAGGGGCAGAGGGAGAGGGAGAAAGAGAATCTCAACCAGACTCCACGCTGAGCATGGAGCCCAACGCAAGGCTTGATCCCAGGACCCTGAGATCACGACCAGAGCCGAAACCAAGAATCGGACTCTTAACCCACTGCACCATCCAGGCACCCCAAATTCTGATAAGTCTTTAGAACTACAGGTTTTCCCTGCTATCCAAAAGTAGCGTTCCTTATGAAACCTCTTGTAAGCCGAAATGGCGTAAAGCAAAAAACAATGATCATTTTGCAGAAGTGAAAATCTCTTTGTATTTTTTTCCATTACTAAAAACCAGGTACTGATGTAGGTCTTTCATAAATGCAAAGTGGCATAAAGCGAATTTTCAGAGATCAGGGGAAGCTGGCATATATTCCATGTGGACTCTCCACAAAGTCCTTGATTCTATGAATATTCTTAAGATAGAAAACTTTGACCTTTCTTTTGTCAGACATCTTCTAAAATACATTTACTTTAGTCAACAAATTGGCAAATATTACATGCATCCGATTTAAAGCTTTCTGAGAAATTTAAATCTCGAAAACTCTCCCAATATCAGAGGCAGAAATTCCATTTTCAGCATTTCATATGGTGAGAGTGGAAAGGCTGGTCGGGTCTCAAGTCTGGGTTTCCCACAATTTATCTCAGGTAGCCTACCTCTTATCACACATTTTATTTCTTTACCTGAAATACTCAGAACTTAAATGTTTCTGCCAAGTTTGAGAAGGGTGTGTGGTATTGACTTCTTGCTGATCTCATTTTTTTTCTTTATGGTCTATCCAAACCATTTTCAGACCCCTTCAATCAGCTACCTTTCTTTTAGGGACAGTCAACAGAAAGCAAGCAGAGGAAAAGAAAAGAGATTAAGACCTGCTCTCTCAGTGGCCTCCCAGGTGACTTTGCCTCCCAGACAGGTTGATGCAAACATGAACTAAAGAGAAGTTTATGGACAGATCTCTAGTAGGATGGCTCTCAAGCCTGGATCAGCGGCAGTAGTGCTAGATAAAAACCACAATTGGCCAGCTTCGTCCCTCTGGGGCATCAACTGGGCCAGAGAGGCAGAGACTGAGACACATATAAACAAAAAGGAGAACACAAATAAAATATTGATTCTCTTTCCTGTATTTCATCCCCTGAAGGTAAGTCAACCAGCTAGCAGTGGGAAGAAGGCTATCCTCATAATACTGGTCCATTTAAATTTTTCATAAAATGCAATAGGGTGCAGTTACCAGTGTAGACTGTGCTTTCTCTTCTGGACATCACATGACTAGCAAGTTTTAGACATTTTGGTAATGCTGCATCTAAACAAGTTTTAACGCCAAGGTTAGATGATATTGTTAGGGTCTGCGTCACCCGTGATTTTGTGTCTGCCTAGAAAAGGTTAGGCAAAGGTAAGAGAGATATGGAGCCTACCAAAGCATCTTATCAAAGGGAAACTTGTTAAAGAAAGATTTTAACAGCTCAAACTACCTTGGAGGCCAATAAAAGGACCAAAACTGATTATTAGACCATGATCTGAGGTTAGAAAAAGGACGCCGGCCCTGACTGATTGGAAAGCTATTGGAAATGAATAAAAAGGCTACATTATGTGAAACGGAAGGTCACAGTGCGGGAGCATCTTGAAAAGCCATAGGTGCACTGGTGCCATTTATCACGACATTAGTGAATGCTTTGCGTGTGGCTTGTTTTTGCAGGTCTTTCGTATGAGATATTTTTAGATAAACTGATTTCACAGAAGAGGAGGAAGGTAATAAGTGTCACATTGTGTTAATACACAAGCCCTGCACCTTTGGGATCAAATTTGGTGCAGGGCACAAGTGAAATGAGTTTGGTGGCCTCAAGCGAGGCTACCGCCAATAGCTATCCTTAAACAAAATCACAAATCATTTGCTGGCAGCCGGGATCAGAGACCTGAAGCTGAGACAGCAGGAGTGGTACAGGTCGGGGGGAGTGTCGGGCTGGGGGAACTGCTGGTTACCTCTGGGTCTCCAGCCTGGTTCCAGCTTATGCGACCAACCGACTCCTTCTCATCCATAAGCACTAACATTCATGCTGATTTTATGACCTCTCTTTCCTTGGCAAGCCCAAGATGAATATTCCCCAAAACATTTCATGAAACCTCCCCTTATCTAAGTCTTCATTGCTCAGGCAGTCCTGATAAGAGTAATGTCATAGTCACTTATGAAAAGTAGTCCACTTTTAGAATGTTACTTGTTCTTAGCAAAATAATGGAACTTGTTTGTTCCAGGGAATTCTAAATCTAAACATTGCTTGCTCTCTCTCCATCAGTGAAAGGCTTCTGTGCTACTCTGATGAAAACACAGAGAATTAGAAAACAATGACTGTGTGAATGACATTTACAGAGATCTCATACTGGAAAGGGCACATTTTATTGTGACTCTGTGTCAAAAGTGTAGTTTCATCAGAGGACGGGAGGCAAAAGAAACAGGCAATCAATACTTGGGCCTCTGATATCTGAACTGAGAAAGAAAATCATTATCCTGTTACTTTTATCGTGGCATGATGCTTGAAATACTGCGCCTTGTTTCCATAATAATCCCATATTTTGGGAGTTGCAGATTAACAGACCCCTCCTAGAGGCAGCCATGTGAAATTGGAACATAAACCAGAAAGGAATGTTCACCCACATTTTTTTTTTTTGGTAGGAATTTGGAGAAAGGCAGTTGAGAAAGAAAAAAGTTAACCTTTTGAAAAAATGTAATCATCCAATTTCCTAGTCATATGTATCTAACAGCATATGTTTAATGTCTGAATTTCCAGAATTATTACTAAAGGGTTCTTTGTTTCCAATTTTGGGGCAAAACACACAGTTTTCCAATAGATAAGGGTCCCCTCAATATTAACAAGGTTACTTGGGCAGCATTTGCCTCTCTGCATTTATTGAAAATGGCTCCACTGTTAAGAGAGTAAACGAGACCAAGGTTGGAGATATGTGGAATTTGATATTTGATTTTTCTAAGTTAGCTGTAGTATTCACTTCTCACTGGCAAAAAACCTGGTCACTGAACTTGAATTTTTTGCTGATAAAAGGAAAGGAATTATCATTCACAAACCTTTATGAAGCTCTTATGTCCAACCTTAAGTACTGCACCAATTCTGCCTACTTGCTGCCAGTAAGATTGTTTATTGGTTAATATTTTCAAAACACCTCAACACAATTAGCCCTCCCCTCTCTAGATTTCAGCATCTAATTGAAAACTCTATTTGAATATATATTGTGGAAAATGGGGTCATATTAGTCATATGTATGTTGCAAAAGCAAGTATAGCTGTCCTCAACCTAACTTGTGTACCTTCACGGGTTGGTGTCTTCACTGTTATTTAAATTCTGGTTTTTTTCTCTTTGAATTATTATTGATGAGATTATCATTGTATAGTCATAAAGTCATGACCTGCTTTTCTGCGCTGTAGGCTGCAGCCCCACAGAGAGCTAAGTGGGTCCTTAACGAACGAGAAAAGGTTATCATGGCCGCACGTGGTGTCTCTCAGTCTGCTCTGTCTACAGTCTCCAGCAGCCACAGATAGCAGTTCAAAGTCATGCAAATGAGGGCTATGGCTCCCACTTTGTTCCTCCCTGTGCAGATGTTCTTGTGATCCCTTGGCAAACGCACAACAGCAGTAGGAAAAAAGGATATTCTCAGAGACCTAACCCACCTAGGCAGCTTATTTATTCCAAGGGAACATACCACTAGCCACAACAATTGCTAAAATTAAGAAAAGAGGACAATACTAAACATCAGTAAGGATGGGGAGGAACTAGAATTTTCACACACTGTCAGTAGGAGCATTAACTGGTACAAACGCTTTGAAAAACTTTGGCAGAATCTGTTAAAGCTGAGCCGTTGGATCCAGCAATTCCTCTCCTAGGTATAGACCCAACAGAAACGCCAACACGAGGTGCATCAAAATACAGGTGTAAGAATGTTCATGGCAGGGGGCGCCTGGGTGGCTCAGTTGGTTGAGCGTCCAACTCTTGATTTCAGTTCAGGTCATGATCTCAGGGTCGAGATGGAGCCCTGCAGCAGGCTCTAGGTTCAGCACGGAGTCTGCTTAGGATTCAAAGCAACCCCACTTCACCTCCCTGCCCCCGCCCTGCACCTGCTTGCATGCGCGCTCTCTCTCTTAAAAAAAAAAATATATATATATATATATACACATATATATATCTATGGAAAATATATTTTAAAAAAGAATGTTCACAGTAGCATTATTCACACTACCTCCAAAGTAGAAACAATCCAAATGTCTACCTACAATAAACTGAAATGAATAAATGAAATACTACACAGTAATGAGAACAAAGAACTACTGATACATGTAAACATATGGATGATTCTCACAAATTTAATGCTGAATGAAAGAATCCAGACACACCAAAGTATATATTGTATCACTCTGTTCATCTGAAAGTCAAATAAAGGCAAGAGTAATCTGGTGATAGAAGTCAGAGTAGTAGTTACTTTTGGAGAAATAATAATTAGGAGGGGACACAGAAAAAAGCTTTTGCGGGTGCTGGTAATGTTCTATATCTTGATCTGGGTGAGGATTTACATGAGTGTGCTGACTTTGTTTAAAAAATCACTGAGCTCTACACTTGTGATGTGGGCACTTTTCTGTATCTATGATATACTGCAATAAAAAAGTTAAAAGAAACTATCAGTGCAGTTTGTTATTAACTAATGCCTTTGTCAGCTTCTGAAATACTAGGAAACCAAGGAAGAATGACTAAGGCAGTAGCTTCTAGAGTGAAATTTACTATAGAATTATATTTTTAAAAATTCCAGAGAAATTACATAGGTGTCATTAAAAAGTTTTTTGTTTCTTTGCCTGGAGCTCTTAAGGGCAAGTGCCGATTTGGTTTCGATTTTGAAGGACTGTATAGGGCATTGTATCAGAGGTTTTACAAGGAGGGTGCTAACCAGCTATTCTGTTTGTGCAGCACTAGGAAACTGGCTTAAATTAAAACAGAAACAATTTCAGCTGGACATTAGGAGAAATTTCTGGACCAGGAAGTTAAGTGATTGTGAAATCAGAATTGCTACATATCTTGAAGAAAAGAAAGGAAAACCATCTGGCAGGTGGACTGATCAAAAGATCCCTTGAGGTATCTATCCTTCAGCTCTTTTCTTCAGTTCAACAGTGGAATGGTGGAATAGCTTAAAAATCCACTCTTCACAGGGGCACCTGGGTGGCTCAGTCATAAATCATCTGCCTTCGGCTCAGGGCGTGATCTCCAGAGTCCTGGGATCGAGTCCTGGGATCAAGTCCCACATTGGGCTCCCTGGTCCGCTGGGAGCCTGCTTCTTCCTTTCCCACTCCCCCTGCTTGTGTTCCCTCTCTTGCTGGCTGTCTTTTTCTCTGTCAAATAAATAAATAAAATCTTAAAAAAAAAACTTCTCTTCACGGAACTTAGTACAATGCCTGGTAAGAATAAGTGTTAAAAAATATTAGTGGGGCACCTGGGTACTGCAGTCCATTAGGCGCTGGACTCTTCGTTTCAGCTCTGGTTGTGATCTCAGGCTTGTGAGATCGAGTCCCACGTTGGGCTTCACCCTTTTGCAGTCTGCTTGGATTCTCTCTCCCTCTCCTTCTGCCCCTCCCCCTGCATTCACGCTCTTTCGTTCTCTCTTTCTCTTAAAAAAAATAATAAATTAGCTCCACTGTATCTCTGTTAATAATACTTAAAGAGAGCACTGTAAGTTTTAGAGCTTTATCCCTAAACTTATCAACAGTGAAACGTCCCTAACTAAGCTTCTCTCTGTAAATCTCCACTGTCTGCTCCTCCTGCCGATAAAGGAGGGAGAAAGCCCAACTGGTTAACATGTATAAATCATACTGATTCTGTGATGACATGTGGTATGTAAATATAAAGAATGATTATTATCATAAACCCTGGCGACTGCAACATTGATGGTGCCAGAACTGTCGATTTAAATGCAAACTTGGAACTCTTAACACTGGCTCAGGAACGAAGTCGCTTTAGGCACCCATGGGCTTTGAATAGAGGGAATCACCAAAGGGCCATTAGGGATCTAGGCTAGGGTAAAAGGAGACGGATTTGGAGAAGCCCCCTAGCAAATGTGATAAAAAAGTGTTTCTCAAGTGATTGTAAATCAATAATAATTTTAGCTATCAGGAGTTTTCTAGAAGTTTTCTTCCCTTTGATTATCCTCCATACTCTTTTTTTTTTTTAAAGATTTTTTATTTATTTATAAGACAGAGATAGAGACAGCCAGCGAGAGAGGGAACACAAGCAGGGGGAGTGGGAGAGGAAGAAGCAGGCTCATAGCAGAGGAGCCTGACGTGGGGCTCGATCCCATAACGCCGGGATCACGCCCTGAGCCGAAGGCAGACGCTTAACCGCTCTGCTACCCAGGCGCCCCTATCCTCCATACTCTTATACTCTTTCTGCTGTTAAAAAAAAACTATATTCCAGGGGCGCCTGTGTGGCTCAGTTGGTTAAGTGTCTGACTTGTGATTTCAGCTCAGGTCATGATCTCAGGGTGGTGAGATCGAGCCCCATGTCGGGCTTTGTGCTGGGCATGGAGCCTGCTTGGGATGCTCTCTCTCCCTCTCCCTTTGCTCCCCCACCCCTGCGAGTGCACACACACGCACTCTCTCTATCAAAAAAAACCCCTAAAAACCAAAAAAACTATATTCCAGAGATGTAATTGGTGGTGGTGGTTGTTTTTAGCTGAAAATATATGTAACTAATATAGGAAATGCATATAGAAAACATGTTTAATGGTTCCTAAAATGTCCTCTTGAAAGGTGCATGGTTTGAAATCAAGCTCTTCAGTGTTAAAGTACTAGCAGGTTTTTAGCTCAATTCCCGTGAGGTTTTAGAGATATCGGCCTTCTAAAAACTGCTGATTCTTGCTTGGTAAATGGAAACTGAGTTACAGCAACCAAGGTCTGAAGCATCAGAAGGAGATTTATGCTTCCTAGAGACCTAGGTAAGAGAAAAATTATTATGTGGAAATCCTAAGGCCCTTCTAGGTTTCTAACTTGTCTGGAGTGGCTTTCTTTCTTTCTTTCTTTCTTTCTTTCTTTCTTTCTTTCTTTCTTTCTTTCTTTCTTTCTTTCTTTCTTAAGACTTTATTTATTTATTTGACAGAGAGAGAGACAGCCAGCGAGAGGGAACACAAGCAGGGGGAGTGGGAGAGGAAGAAGCTGGCTCCCAGCAGAGGAGCCTGATGTGGGGCTCGATCCCATAACACTGGGATCACACCCTGAGCTGAAGGCAGACGCTTAACGACTGAGCCACCCAGGCACCCCTGGAGTGGCTTTCTGACACAACCAAGGCACTGGTGCTCAGTTATAGGCCCCACTGCAGTCCTCTGAAATATATGACCAATCCTTACATTCTGGTTACTACTAAATTTCCACCTTATTTGCTGCAATTATACACTGCACAGTACACACCAATGTCCTTTTGGCACGCAGCCACGAGTTGCTGAAAACTGAAGCTAACGTCCTACGTGCTTACACGTCTATATAAGCCAGGCCATGGAAAAGAAACTCCTGAAAATTTCCACAAATCAAGTCTAGAAGAACTATCACATATATTCAAAAATAACCAATTATTAAAAAATAAGCCAATTCAACCAGTTTTTATGCGCTCATAGTGACCCCTGGTTAGCAGTTTGCTTGGAGTTAATTCTCATTCTTTCAAAACTTTATTGGCATGTTCTATGGGCTAGGGACTAAGAGGAAGGGCAGATGGCCTCTAGGAGCTGACCATTGTGTGGCAAGCTGAATCTCTGAAGCTGTTAATGAACAACACAAGAAAGGAGATGATTAGCGGGCCCCCCCAAAAAAACAACACTTCGAGTTCAGAGAAGGCAGTGCTCACTGACTGGACAAAGGTATCTGAGCTGAACTCTGAGAGACAGACAGCATAGGGATTGCAGGGGGATGAACTTTCTAGACAGGGAAACAGCACGAGCAGAGCTTGAAATCCTTATGCTGAATATGGGGTACTCTTGGTCAACAGGAACTTGACTAAAGTGTAAAGCTTTTGTTGGGTGCAGTGCAGGTGCAGGCGTATTCTAGGAAATAACTCGGCATTTCTTCTATGAGCTTAGGACGGGCTATGGAAAACGTCAAAGACCACATTATGAAGTTCCAATAATCCAGTTTTCCTTTTAGTTATGTAGAGCCATTGGAAGTTTTTTAGCCAGGAAATTACATGATAAAACCAGTGTTTTTCTTGTAGTGGAGATGATTTTTAATATAGTTGTCCTACAACTATTCTATTGACTACTGAGTTATTCCATTTTTCAAAGACTAATAATTCTTAATAAAAAGTTATTTCTTTACTTGGATTCCTTCTGAAACAATGTGGCATATTTATACCTGCTTAATTGATAGGAAATGTTATCAAATTAAGACTTTCTCCCATAATTTTCTCTTGTATCCTGGATTAGTTTACTACTTTCCCACAGGTGCTCAAAAAAAGAACTAGTAAATAAATATATTAATGGGAATTTTTGGAGACCACACTGATCCTGCTTAAGGAGGAGATGGGGAGAAAGGAGATGGGTATACTCCTGATTGAAAATTTATATTGCATACATATAATATGGTCACATTTTATGTTAGTGAAATTCTTTATATAAAAGGAATCAATCAATCAAACAAAAGGAATCAAACAAGTATTTAACAAGGTTTTGCCAAGTGTACTAGAACACATTTAAGAACTACTGCTTTTATATAACCCTATTTGAATCTATTCACTTTCAACAGATTTAGAGAGAGCTATATACGAAACATTGTCTTTACCACACAGGAATTTATAATTTCAGAGGGAAGGGCAGCTTTCTATGGCCTCTGGCTGATTCATGGTAAGATAGAATAGTATTTGTAGTTCTAATACATGCATATAAATTCTCCGAAATAAAATAGTATTATTTCCGTCTGCTCCCCTCCCCCACTAATATTGACTTAGAATTCAATGGGGTTGAATGAATTAGTAGTTGCCCCATTGTCCTCCTGTTTTCCCAGCTGTTGGCACACATAGTAGGTGTTTTATAAACATTTTATAAATCAATGAATTAAAGGATTCAATATTGCAGGGATCAGAGATTTTAGGCTACATTATTGATTTTGTCACACATATATTTATCAAATAGATTCGGGTATATAGCCCCTCTGTGCTCATTCTTTTCCTCTGTGAAATCGGGATGATAAAACTTCTTTTGCAGAAATACGGTGATGCTTGAGATACTGTGTGTGAAATGATTTGCACTCCTTGGAAGAAAGGGATCTTATAAATAGAAGGCATTGTTCAGGTTACCCACAGCATTCAAATTTAATTTGTACCACATGGAATATGTGGAAGGTCCATGACCTCGGTAATGAAAGCTGCTGAGAGCTTGATGCCCATGGAAAAAAGCATTTTCTTCTTGTTTTTCTGGCTGTAAGAGAATGACTGCTGTTTCCCCTGCCTGCCTGTTCTAACCATGATGCACTTATTTTCTTCAGCCTCATCCCAGTTTCTCATTATGAATGCCAAAACGAGCAGGTCCTTTAAATTGGAGAGGGTAGAAGGTGCATACGTGTGAAAGAGCAGGAATAAGGACCCTTAAGAATGAAGAGTTGAGGGAGATGGGTAAAGAGCACTGACTAGGACGTGTAAGAAAAGACAGATCAATCCCAACGATTCATCATGCCAGGAGCTGTCCAAATAATCAAAGGTATCAGCCAGGGTGATGTATAGCTGATGTCACTTGGCGAGACCCTTAACAAGGCAGCTAGCACAACAGCTGCTGCTGGTCAGTGAGTATCACAGCACATGCCAGGCCAGGGCAGGAGAACACAGACAATCCATCACTGACCCAACTTAATGGCTAGGCTTATTAGTAAACATTCTCTGTGGCTGACAGCCTGTAATGGCACAGGATGTTCCCCAACTGTCCCCCAAATAAACGGACTCACCTGACAGATGTGTGAAATCTGTGGTCCCTCTTCAGATTCTGTGGGTGAGTATAATTTGTTCTCTTTTACTGATAGAGGAAAAGAGTCTTTAGAAAGAATGAGAGAGGGGGAATATGTATGAAGCCCCCACTTAGCAAACGTACTCATAATCTATTCTTCACCCAAGACGGTTTTTCTCTTCTTAACCGTAAATCAGAAAAGTGACAGTGTATGTTGACAAATATGCATTATTCCATAGGCAGTACCGTAGGTGAGTCTCATCTATATCTTTCCCTGCTATGGATCAGAAATTCCCAAAGTGGAAGTAAAATCCACTCTCTGTACTAAAGATATCTAAGTCTACTTTAACTACATTATGTTCTTGGAGGGGATATCTTAATGGACTAAGTATGAGGTTTGAAATATCTAGACTTCCTGGAACCACAGGTTCAATTCCCAGCTGAATTGGCTCAGTCCTCAAGTCTTCACTGGCAGATAAATTAAGATACCAAGAAGCTTACTGTGCACAGATCTCTTAGATGAGTTGTAGTCACCCATAATCTTATCTATTTTTTTAAGTGGACATTAAACTTGGTACTGCTGTTCTTGACCTCATGGAAAAACTCTGTATCATCTGCATGGTAAATCTAATGCTTATCATTCAAAAGAGATGTACCATTTAGGATAACAGTGTATCCTCCCCCAAGTCTGAGAATTTTTTTTTTTTTTAAAGGCATCTGGGCTTTGAAATGGGCAGGTTATGCAATTCCAATTATTCCTTCCTAACTCTTCACCTTTTGTTTTCCTGGACTTGAACTACCTGTCTTGCCTCATGCTTCAGTGTATCTATCCTCCTTTGGGCTTGACCTTGACTTTCCTCTCTTGTCTTGACTATTGACCTTGTTTTGAATTCCAGCACAGGTGAATTCTTCAAGCCCTACTTAACAACTTGGATTCTGGATTTTCCCCTATTCCGACTTCTGAGATTGGAGTGATCCCTGAAGTCCTACTTCAGTTTCTGTAGATAGAGCGGGGACATGATACGGGGAAAAAAGCCCTGGCTTGGGAGAGATGAAGACAGTTTCTAGCAGGACTGTTTTCTCAACTGCCGCTATTCATTCTTGGTCTGTGCTCTAGTCCCAGCACTACTACGACTAAGTGGTTCTGTAATGATAGGCAAGTCATGTGATCTATCTGCATGTTGGTCTGTAGAATGGGTACACTGGACCTCATGAGTACATGGCTTCTTCCAAGTTCTAAGATTCTCAGATCCTCCTTTGTTTCATCTGGGACCCTAGGACCCTGGCTTCAGCTCGGTAGAGAAAGGGACTAGGAAGCATTTTAAAACCGAAATTTTATGCATCATCATCACCACTGATATATGTTGATTGAGCATTAACACTCTGGGTTAAGAATTTCATATAATGCAGAGAATATTGGCACTTTGGAAATTTATATTAAGAGAGGAGACTCAATAACATAGCCTCAAAGAGGAATTTATTTATTTATTTTTATTTTTAATTTTTTAAAAAAGATTTTATTTATTTATATGAGAAAGAGAGAGAGCATGAGCGGTGGGGGGGGGTCATAGGGAGAGGGAGAAGCAGACTCCCCACTGAGCAGGGAGCCCAATGTGGGGTTCGATCCCAGGATCATGACCTGAGCTGAGGGTAGACGGTTAACTGACTGAACCACCCAGGCTCCCCAAAGAGAAATTAATTTTTAATTTTTTGTTAAGAGGATTGGAAGATGTGAAGTTTATTGGGCGGTAGAAAGTGGCACTGAAGAGTAGGACTCTGGGGCCAAATGGCCTGCTCTGAATTCAGGTTCCACCACTTAACTAGCTAGTGAGACTTGAGCAAATTGCTCTCTGTGACTCAATTTTCTCATCTGTAAGATGTGGGTAATGATAATATCTACCACAAAAGGTCCTTATGAGAAGTGCTCAGAATTGTGGCTGACACATAGTAAGTACTACAGAAATGTTGGCTAGATAAAGAAAAATACTAGAACTGTAAACTCCGTCCTACCTTTCAAAGTATGTTCTATGTGTGTCCTGAGCATTCCTAAGTAGCAGAGATATTATGGCCCATATTTCATCTCTAGAATTAAGTTATAGGCTTATGTGCATAGAAACATTGATATGATTCAATATCATTAAGATTGCTGGAACTAGGGACACCTGGGTGGCTCAGCTGATTACCATTTGCCTTCAGCTCAGGTCATGATCTTGGGGTCTCAGATCGAGCCCCACGTCAGGCTCCCTGCTTAGCAGGGAGCCTGCTTCTCCCTCTCCCTCTGAGCCTTCCCCTGCTCGTGCTCTTTCAGATTTATCTTTCAGATAAATGAATAAAATCTTTTTAAAAATTGCTGGAAACATCATCATATAAGTAGTGTGTGTGTGTGTGTGTGTGTGTGTGTGTTGGGGTGGGGGAGAGAAATCTTTCAACCACCAGGGAAAAGTCTGTCTCTAAAATACTTTAGAAATTTTTCACTGGTGTGTTGTGCCTAGCTCAAGGGCAGAATATAGAACATTTGTGTTAATAAACCTCCCATAGAGACCACTGACACTTGAATAGCTCCAAATGTTTTCTGACATCTGGCCAGAACTAATAACAGCTTCCACAGGTTGGTTTCTGCTTTCGGAGTATCATTCAGATTCTGTAAGATCCTCCAATCGTAACCAACATTTAGACAAAGGTAGGCATAATTGAAAGTTTGAGCTAGGTACCGTGCTAGAACTGGGGAAATGGCTTGGCTAACACCTATTAGACACCACTTGTGTGCCCGCTGTTGCTCTGGGTGTTTCACATGTATCAACTCATTTGGTTCTTATAGCAACTGTATGAGGTAGGTACTCTTCCATTTTACAGATGAAGAAACTGAGGCATAGAGAGAATAAGTAACTTGTCTAGGTTTCAGAACTAGTGAATGCCAGAGCTCATAGACAAGACTTTAAGCTTACTGGCTGGGGTTTCAGGCAATTTAGGAAACTGGAAGGAGGGCCAGGTCCCAAAGATCTAGGCTGAAGGGGAGGTTAGTGAAGTGAGATTCCTAATGACAACACCAAAAAGCTTATTTTTACCAGGTCTGTTGTGGGTGCCCAATCAGTATGTGAGAAGTATGAATAGTCTCTTCAGCTTAGGGAGTTCTGAAGCTTTAATATGAAAAGTTTATTTTATTTTGGTTTTTATCACATAGACTTGGAAATGAAGCAAGAGAGTGATAAGTATTGGTTGTCTGGAAGGGTCAACTGAATTAGCAAAAATAAGCTTTTTGGTGTTGTCATAAAACATTTACAGATTTTTACTTACAGGTTCGACTCATCACCACAACTCCCCCCCCCCCAATCTTGAGTATGTATTTCTCCTGTTGCTGAACACTGACATTACCCTCCCCAATTAAAATACCAGGAAGGCATTTTAACCCAAACACTATTCTTCAGATTAATGAAATTCAACAGCAACTCTTTCACCTCTGGACTATTCCAAACCAAGTGCTAATGACCAAAGACCATTCCTCATCTTGTGCTTGGGTAAGGAGCTCTGAGAAATGAATCTTGGGCCCCGTCCAGTTTGTAGTGGAAAGTGCACATGTCACAAAATTTTGTTTCAACATTCGCTTCCTTGCTGACAGTATCTGTGGGAAGGGCAGAACATCCAGGCTCAGACCTTGAACTGAAAAACCCTTCTCACTTTTCAACAGTGACCCTTTGGGTTAGAATGCAGGTCAGGCACACTTGTCCAGCTGCGGCTACTACTGGGCTGCCTGCTCTAGGGCTAAAAAAAGATGCTGACTTCCTGGAATATCTGCCCTGCAATTTTTACAGGAACAAGCCTCATTAAATTAAAAATAATAAACCAGGCAATTTTCTTGTCGAAACCTGTTTCTTAGAACTTGCTGTCTGCAGGGGAGCCTTCCAGAATGTTTCCTATCCATGTCACGTTAGGGCATCAACAAAGCTTTGTTTTGCATTAAACTTAAAGGTCTCTTCCTATAGACACTTCCAGAACTGCTGGATGGACACAGGCAAAATCATGTCCAGCAAAAGAATGATTTGCTGTTTGACTACTCGAAACAAAAACACACATATAAACAAACACGATAAATGACCATCTCTTCAATTTGTTTTATGAATAAATAAGCATATATGACTCTAGGATCCTAACCTTTTATTAGACAAACATATATTAGAATGGAGTAGAATAGAGGCATAATAAAGTAGTCACTTGACTGATCTTTATCTAAAAGTGCACTTGTATAAACAGGACATGGTATAGTCCTTTATGATAACCAAGTGTTACATATATCATGTCATGTAATCCTCATGATGTCGGCAGTGGACATGATGTATTTGGGAAAGAGGTGCTGGCGTTTAAGGAACATGCCCAGTCTCATGCCAGATAAGGGACAGATGCAGGTAGGGTTTGGATTTCTCTGTTCCAGCCTTTTTAAACCATGTAGAGTTCTCAACTTTAGTGTGTTTAGTGGTTTTCAAGTCAGCTGCATTTTCAACACCTTAAAGATATACCTTAAACATATACTTTCCAGAGCCTACCTCTGTTCCACTGGATCTCAGAATGAATTTCTGGTTGAGGTCACTGGAAATGGACATGTGTTTTCTTGTTTACAAACTCCACAAATCATTCTATCATGCGGCCCTGTTTGGGAAGCATCTGGCACACTAAGAATCTTCTCAGACCAACACCTACACTAAACTAATACTGCAGGGAGGCTCATTCCAGTAGCTGTTGTAAAAGCATATGCTGCAAAAAAAAAAAAAAATGCTGAAGAAAGAGGGCTGGGTGGAAAATACGAAAACTCAGGTGCGGAAAGTAAAGGCAAATTAATTTAACAACCTGATACTTTGGGTAGGTGAGAGGATTTCAGAAAATGAGTTAATCAAGGAATAGTTTCAGAAAGCAAGGGGATTTAGCCTGAGATGGGATAACTGTCCCCAAATATTTGAAGGGTTGTCCTATAGAAATGGAGAAGCAAGAGCACTAGGGCCCGTGAGCAGGAGCTAATGAAGAGGCTTAGGCTCAGCATTAGGGAGATCCTGCAAACTCTGGAGTGCTGCTCCCCCAACCCCCAGTTCTGGGGAATGATAGCGATCACCAGGTAGGAAGCCCCACCTCACTGTAGTGTTCAGCAGGGACCATGTGACCTCATGCTGACAGTCCTCTACTGACTGGGAAGTTGGCTTTATCCTTTACAATTCCTTATTCTCTCTACACTTTCCTATTCATGCTTCTCAAAATACCCATGTAGAATAAATAAAGGTATACATTACTGATGTGGATTTGACAGTCAGAGAAATTGAATCGAACTAAGGTGAATTGCCAAAAGTGATGGACTTGCTAGTAAAGCTGAGAACAGATCTGTCCTTCCTGGTCTTCTTCTCTCTTGTGCCTCCTTGCCCCAACTTATAAACCATTTAGGTGCCTAGGAAGCCCTAAAGCACCTTGGAATATAGCTGGAAAACTGCTACGGCAGGCCAGTCACCTTGGAATTTAAAATGCAGATTCCTGGGGACCACCCCAGATTACCTGAATCACAATCTGTGGGAATGGGACCCAGGAATCTGAATGAACACCACTTTAGACTTCTGTCTGAACTAGGGGACAGGAAATCTGATAATCTTGTGTTGTACATACTATTCTTTGTCATTGCTGGTAGATTTCTATGAGTCCAAAAAACATCACCAGGTGAGTACCTTCCCATATAAACGTTTCATTGTCCTTGCTTTATATTTACATAGGTACAAATATTTATATAATGATCACACGTTCATGTATTTACAGAAGTAGCAGATGGCTGCAAAGGTGATATGAATGCATTTGAGTCACTGGCAAGGGTTCCCTGTGTATTTTACAGGCCTGAGTAAATGTCAAACTTTACTTAAATTATAGCAGCATAGAGTGTATGGATATGGGAATAGTACAGCACTAGAAAAAAATTCCCTGCCCTTCCCATAGGCTCTGAGTAAGTATCCCATTGGATTAACTGGAGTCCACTTGATTGCTACAGTTTCAATAGCTTGTTCAGACATCGATCGCTGTCATGTCACTGGGAGAAAAGGATTAATAATAGGGTGCTCAGGTTGGCTCAATACTGCTGATAGTGCCTGACAAAAGGCCGTTAGTAGGACTCCCTTGGGGATGCTGCCTGCATAGGAAAGCTACAAGCAACATCATTCAGGATTCTGCAGAATAATGATTAACTCCAGAACTTCAGCCTACAAAACCCAACCAACAGTTTCTATTATTTCCAAATAAATTCACTCCCTGATCTTCTTTCTTAGGCTCACAGATGATCCAGAGCCAAATTCCCTTGTGGATACCAATGACTGTGACTGTGTCCTTTGTGTAAGTCATTGTGCCTTGATTATTTCAAAGAGATGCTTTTTTTTTTTTTCTTTGTCAATCCCGATCATGGGAAATGGTAAGAGCCCAGAGAAATTTGGTTTGGTGAGTGCTTCCTGTGCAAACTTTACAGAAGAAATGCTCCACCTCCACTGTGTGTTCCAGTTCAACTGGAGTGAGCAGTTGTGGCTAGTGGGCATCACAATGTAGGGGGTGGGGGACATCAGTTCTGAACAGTGCATTTAAAAGAAATCCCATTTCAGCTACAGCAATATTAAAGGGAGCTACTTCACAACGGGGTCTGGTGTTTAATTGGAATTAAGATAAAGGAAAATATGAAGAGAAAATAGTGGTGACTCTATTGCAAAAGGAAAGTGAGAGAACCACAATGCTAGAATGCATGCTTTTGCTGCGCTGTCTTCCCTGTTGGGTCAAGGTTTTCAGAAAGGGGGTAGAAGGAAGGGGTGAAATTCTGACTTCTAGTAAAAATAAGAACAGTTTGTAATTTGAATAGATGAAATATAATGCTACAAAATTTATGCCCAGCCGCTTTCCTCTCTGACTGCCCCCCTCCACCCCTTACATGACAAGAGGTTCAAGGTGGTGGGTTGCTTGTTCTTGGCGGTGAAAGGTGTTTAAGGGCATTTATCTCCACAGCTAGCAATTTAATAACTACATGACTTCTTATTCAAGTGCATTTAGATAATTTTTGAGTTTTCGTAACAGCTTTATTTGTCTACGCTTTCATGCCTTTCCTCTTAAAAGCTCAAGATGCTGGTTATTTAACATTATCATCCAGATATGAGAATTAAAAAGGCATTGGGTGCCATACTGCTATCTCCAGTGATAGAGCCACTAAAAATAACACAATTAACTTGATGTCAGCACTCAGCTTGTTCTTATATATAGGTTTCTTAAAAATACCAAGACTACTTTAATTAGAGCCACAGACTATTTTAATTATTCCTAAAAGACTGAGTATACTCCACTGACTACAGTAAATATATGAGATAGAAGACAGTGCTCTAGGAACTTATATATACTAATGACTATGTTTTTCAGTCACATTCACGGGAAGATGAGCAATCGTTCAAGATGAAGTTAGTACAGGGCTACACATGGACAGTTGTGAAGGCAACTGAGGTGACATGTCACCTAGCATCATGGAAATGGCATCCAGAGCTCCAGACATCAGAAATGCAAAATTCTGAGATTGAAGGTGTATATGTTGGTCAGTTCAATTCAATTGTAATGAGATCCAATCCAATCCTATAAACCTTTATTCAGTGTCTGTTATGCATCAGGAAATGTTTTGAAAGCCTTGGGGGTATGGAGATAAATAAGAAATAAATTTAACTTTCAAGGAGTTATTTTTCTGGTAGGAAAGACAGTCAGATGAATAACACAATAGATCCTATGAATATAAAGCAACATTATAGATGCATGCATTGATACAAAGCAGATCAGGGAGATAAGTAGTGGCATCTTATGGTAGATAATGTATCTGTTTTAAAACCATGCGAACTTTGGTTTAAATCCTAACATCTTTCAATTGCTATAAAACTTTGGGGAAATATTTTAACTGCGTTAGTTTTGGCTTCATGTTTTGAGAATGGGGAAGTGAAGATTGCTTTGTGAAGATTGAGCAAGGTAAGATTTGTAAAAGTATCAAACATAGTTCTGGCATGAGTTTCCTAGCAGGAGCTCCAGAAATGTTAGGTTTTTCCCTGCATGTGTGTGTGTGTGTGTGTGTGTGTGAGAGAGAGAGAGAGAGAGAGAAAGCTTCATAGAGGGGATAAAGACTGAGCCTGGGTTTTGAAGGGTGAATAGAAGTTCTCTAAGAATAAAAAAACAATATATAGAAAAAAAGAAGAGATGCAAAAAGTGGGGAATATTTGCTATGCAGAAAAGGGACTGAGCAGCAAAGGGAAATGAAGCATCACAGAATGTATAACCTTGGAGCATTAAGCATTACCGTAGTTGAAGGTCAACAAGTAGCCGACTATGGTAACTTGCCATGTTACTATGAAGTTGGAACAGAGTTGCGAAGGTTAGCTTTCATTCTTCTAGTTAGTTCATCAATGTAGCTCATTAGTTTCATTTAGTAGCAAACTGCAGAATAAGATCAACTACAACAAAATGATGGGAAATGCAGTCATTTTATCCTGTGCCAAGGTAACAATAGCAGAATACCCATAATGCTTCTGCACAACGTGTGAAATTGGGACAAGCATGATTGGAGACATGTTTAATTGCCCACGAAGCACAGCATTTAGCAGCTCAGCAAAACTGAGGATGCCTGGTAATATTAGTGTTCTCCTCCCGAATCTGGCTCATAGCACTGAGAACACATTCTTTGCAAGTGTAAGATGCTGCTCCACTTCCAAAATAACATGAGCTGGAGGCAAGTCTCATGTGCCCTTGGACCAGATATCATAGCTCTTGCCCTTGTTTTATTCACATTGAACCTATAGCCAAACATACCAGAGCAAACATACCAGAGCATACTGTCTTTCCTACTACAGTCTGGTATTACTCAAGGGACCACATTTCCCTTTTTTTTTTTCTTTGAGTAATAGTTTAGGATGATCCATTGATTTAAGAGGGAAACCACCCCAGGCTTTTGGATGGAGCAGCAGACACAATTTAAGGGTAAAATTCACATGGACTCACCAGAAAAGATGTTCAGCCTTTTTAAAATAGTTACATTGGCATGGAATGATGGTGTCCTTTCAAAATCAGGGGCACTACGATCAATCATAGAGTTAATAAGGTTCAATCAAGCTCTTTAAAGTTGAGAATGCTCTCTGATATTCTTTTATTTATTCAATAAACAGAAACTGAGCACCTTCAAAGTTTTAGGCATTGGAGAGACAAAAATGATTAAGGTAATTGCCCTCAAGGAATTCACTCTAGAAAAGAAGGGGACAGAAAAGTAAACAAATAATCATAATACAAACTATCATTTGTTTTAATGCTTCTACCAGATTCCATGGAATCACAGAGGAGAGTAATAATCCTTCTCAAATCTTGAATATTGCATTACAGTTATTGGAATACACCCTAGGCAAAGGCTTACACTCCATAGCTGGTTCTCAATATTCATTGAATTAATGAATAAAAGTGACAAACCCCAAGGTATAAATTATCTATAATATTAAGTTATTTAGTCATTTATTGAAATTAAACAAAGAAACCTAACAAACACTTGGTGTGAGTTTGGCAATATGCAAAATACTATGAGACTATGGAAGACTGTTTGGCCATGGAGGGGGAGGGACAAATAAGGACAGTAACCTGAACTGTAAAGTTTGAATTGAATCTTGAAGGAAGAGTAGGAATTCACCAGACATACGATTCACTGGAACAGGATTCCAGACAAAGAAAAAAGCATGTGCCAAGGTGAGCAAGAGTGTGTTTTGGCTCAGGGGACCACTTGGATACATTTGAGTCTATTTGTAGACACAGGGTGCTTGTAGGGGAGTGACAGGAGATGAGAACAGGTAGTCATAACAGTAACATCAATTTATTGTCAAGTGTTTACTACATGCCAGACACTGGACTGTGCACTTCCTATCATGTAAACTTCAAAACAACACTAAGAGGTAGATACTATTATTATCTCTACTTTACAGATAAAGGAACTTGAATTCAGTGAGGATAAGCAACCTGCCCATGATCATACAACTATTAAGTCATGAAGCTGGATTTCTTTCTTTCTTTCCTTTTTTAAAAAAGATTTTATTTATTTATTTGAGAGACAGAGAAAGAGAGAGGGAGCACGAGAGCAGGTAGAGAGGCAGAGGGAGAGAGAGAATCTCAAACCGACTCTGCGCTAAGAGCAGAGCCAGATGTGGGGCTAGATCTCTCAACCCTGAGATCATGACCTGCGCCAAAACCAGGAATCAGAGGCTTAAGTGCCTGAGCCACCCAGGGGCGCCCTGAAGCTGGATTTTAAGTCTAGCTCTTTCTGACTCCAGAGACCATCTACTTAACCAGCATTAGTTCTACCTTATATATTAAAAAGATATTTATTATGCCTTAACCACTCCAGGTTCCCAATTCCCAAATACAATAAGAGAAAACATACAATTTTCAGGACTAGAGTAAAACAAGAAAAATAAGAACTACAAAGTGATTTTTTTCCATAAAGTTATGTAATTATTCAATATAAGAGACTTTCTGTTGAACTTATGTTCTTACTGTTTTCTGACATCAAAATATTCCTTTGTGAAGTTATGTTGACAGAAAGCGATAGCTATTTAAAAAATGTTTTCATCAAAATTAGAAGCTGTCAATCCCATGACACTTCTCCAAATCCTGGAATTACTGTTTTAAGCTTTGAAGCTATGTTGCCTTGCAAATGGTTGTGTAAGCCATGCTATGGCATTTAAATTTGTTCTGTAAGCCATGGGCAGTCATTTAAGCATTTTTTAGCTGGAAAATTATAGAATTTGCATTTTAGAGGGATTATTCCTTTATGAGTGTTGAGGATGGATTGGAGGGGGATGCTGAGAGGGAAGACAGGGAGATCAACCGAAGACAAGCATAATAGTCCAACAAAGAGATGATGAGAATCTTGAACCAAGACTAAGGCAAGAGAATGAAGAGAAGGGCATCGTTTCAAGGGACACTGAAGAGGCAGACTCAGTGGGCCTTTGTGGCCAATGAGACATGGGGTGTGCAGGAGAAAGAGGGAATCTAGGACAACTCCCTATCTCCAGACTACGACATTTCCTCGTCTATGAGATTTTGTATACAGGAGGAAGAGTGGGCTGGTAAGGGGGAGACTGTTAATGAGTTCAGTTCAGACATATTTTGATTTCAAGGACAATCAGATACAGATGATTTTTAAATACTGATTCTACCTCACCAAGCTTCTGGGGAAAAAAAGATTATCGAATGTAGTCCTGACGCTTGATATAGATTTAAGACGCAAGGCCTAAACATTAATTTGGTACATGAAATAAAAATTGCAGCAGATGTACAAAATTAATCTCAGTCATGGGTGTGATTATCGTATGACTATTATTATATTGTGAGCGCTGTTATACTTAAGATGAATCAGAGAAACTTTAGTGAACTGGCAAAATGTTTGGAAGGCTAGTAGGTTATTTTGGACCTATCAGAAAGACTGAAACAATGGTTACAAAGTGCTTTGAGATCCTCAAATGAAAGATACCCAGAAGAACACATTATTAATGTTGGCTATGAAGATAAATAGAGAGGTATCTTTAGTTATCCAGAAAAGCCTGTAGGTAAAACGACAATGACTAAAGGACTTACAAACAGACATACTTGATATTATTTCTGAATTTCTCTGAGAGTAAATAGTAACAAATCAAACGCACCATTTAAAAATATGAACACTTGGGGTGACAGCAGCTTCCTGAAGACAGAAATGAATTTAACACAACATCCATCTCTGGACGATGAAATTCACATTCCCTGCTCATGCCACCCCAATTAAAGGGAAAGAATCTCGACCTGACAATCTGCCCTTCAGTATCTCAGACCCAGGCTGAGGGCAGACCTAGTGACCTCCTCCTGAATAAAGGGGGGAAGGGGATTGGGCAGTAAATTCTGTCCTGGCGAACATCAGCCCGGTAGTAAATCGGAATCCTCTCCATGCCCTCTTTATTATCACATTCACAGCATGAAGTTATGAGCTTCCTCAGAGCTCCTGCTATAAAAATGTGATGGATGGTGGGGAAACCTCAGGGAGTTAATCTATTCTTCCATTAAATTTTACTTTAATTGGTCTGTGAGTCAATCAGAAACTCACTAGACAGTGAATTAAGAAAGAAAAGAATGAAATAGAAAAAGAGCTTTCTTTTGCAGTTACTATATTATAATGCAGGATTATTCTTCCATTGAAAGAAAAGGGAGACCATTGGTCCATACAAATAATCCCTGGCCCTGTGAAGAAAATGAGAGAAAAACAGGCAACCATGACTCCTAGTCACTGGTGACATTAATACATATGACATTTACAACATTCACACATACCCACCAAGCAAACACAGGCTTCTCAGACCCTCTCCACCCCCACCCCCAGTAATTAGAATGAGAGAGACAGAGAGAAAGGGAGAGAATGGAAACAAATCTGACTTGCTGCCTCTAAGAAAATTAATACAGAGAAAAATAAGCTGTGAAGAATCTCTATCATCAGTAACATAACTTTGTCGATACATAAGAAGGTAGGTGTTAAAGACCAAGGACGGATCAGCTGAAATTTTCATGGGTTCAGTTAGCAAAATGTTTGTGCAGTATTTAAGGCCATAATGGGCTCTGATAAAGATTCTCAGAATCTAATAATGGCCTCTCTGGACTTCTTGTCTAATTAGTGGAATAAGGAGAGAGCCAGCTTGGAGCTGAGCATTGCTTGAGATGAAGAAGAGGGAAAAGGAAAGCCAAAGCGGAAAGAAAAATAAACCAGAGTGAAGAATAAGAAAAACAAGAGCAGCCAAGGCTTTAAAAACTGTGCTCCCAAGCTGACAACTGAAGTTTATGCCTTGAAATATATGATAATAAGGTTTTATGGGAGTGAGCCCCAGGGACCCAAATGTCTCTCTGTAAACAACGGACTTCAGGGAAAAGCCAAGGTTTGAATAATGTACTCAGTCTCCCTCATGATAAAAAAAAAAAGAAGGAGAAGAAGAAGCAAAAAGCAGCGAAGAGAAGAAATACCTCCCTTTATTCTAACGGTAGGACCCCGCCTGAGTTCCAGCGAATGCCCTCTGAGGGTAAAGACAATTGACAACCAGCGTAGAAATACAGTTGTCCCATGTTAAGACAAGGAATTTAAGCCTCAGTCGCCTCAAAAACCTGAGGTTGTATGAGAAGGACCTAGTAAAGCGCTGCCTGTCTACCCTTAACGCATGGGCAATATATGCCCCGGAACCACATGGTTTATTGTGCAGTGTAGCTGCTGTGGAATTACTGCAGGGACATCAGAATGACTGAATCCTTGAAGCGTGCACTATTTCTCCCCAGTGCTGCAAAGGGTTACACCTGAATGTGCTGCCCGCTTCCGCTGGTCCACATTTCAGGCCAGCTTACCTAGTGGGATATTACCAGCTGAACGCTATACATAGGAGGATGATTTCCTTTGGAGACTAGGGTCAGGTAAAGCTCAAAGGTAGCCTTAAGCAACTGCTAAATGATCAAAGTCCCCAGTGTCCTCTGAGACTAAATCAGGTTGCCTTTAAAATTCTTCATCCTCAAAGACAACAGCTCTATCCTCTTTCTATCAATGTAAGGCCATGAGACAGTAAAGCGCTATTTCTATAGGCATTAGTTCCACCTTATATATTAAAAAGGTATTTGTTGTGCCTTAATCACTCCAGGTCCAGGATCATAAGGGACCTTGTTTCTTGGTGGGAGGCTATAGTGTGAAAGGTTACTTAGTCATCGCTAGCCTCTAGCGATGCTGGAACACCACACATGGGGCTCCTCAAACAGGAAGTCAAAGCCAGGCATGACCCCTGGATGAACTCGGTGCATTTTCGGGCAAGGGGCCTCATGAATCTCCAGGGACAGTGCTGCTCTGTGCCTCTGTGTCCATATGTATGTGTTTGCTCCTCTGTGTGCATGGACGGAGGTGGGTGGTGCTGAAGGGAAGGAGGGTGTGAAGGTTCTGGATAATTATGAAAATTAGATCTTTTACAGCAGGCTTCAAGCTCAATTTGGGCTGACAGCTCATGAACAGATCATCTGAAGTCTTAATAGGCCAATGCTGGTTCAATAGTTGTATGGTTAAATCATGCACGTTTGTGCCACAGCTGACACAGAAAGCAGACCCACATGCCTCAGAGGGATCGTGCAGATGAGTCTATATTTAACATACTTCCTCTCTGGGGAAGGCGAAACAAAGCAAAACAAAACACATCTAAAATCATCCTTAAAACTTTTGCCAGCCAAAGAAATATTCTGGCATTCTTTTCACTATGAAATGTCTAGTAGTAGAAAGGATACATGATTAATAAAGCTATTCTAAATATATTTAATCTTGATGCCTTCTGAATCCAGCGCTATGAGATATCGTCTTCCAAGTTGCTCATCTATATTCAAAACCAACTGGCTGGGTCAGGGTGGGAAGAAAATTTTTTTTCCCCTACATTTTAGTTACCTGTCCCCAAAGCACTGACTCTCCCGCCTTCCATGCTTTGGTGGTAGCTTTGCAAAATGATGTCAAGATACCCAGGCCCCTGACACATCCTGAATTCTGAGAGAATGTGTTTCCTGAATATTCCTGATAATGGGCTTACTACTAAAGGGGTTAATGAGGTTGCGTAAGGCAGTATTTCCTCTTTAAGGGAGGAAAAAAAAGTCCAACAACATTAGCAGCATTTTCTTCTTATTTTTCTCTGTGTTTGCAGTAAATGGCTCCTCCTTGCAGCTTCACATGGGGGATGGGATAAAGCAGTATTGCTAACCTGCCTGGCATCTGGCTTCCAGCAGGGAGAGAGGCTCATCCACCTCACCCCTCAGGCTTCTTTAACTGAATTAGCCGTATTAAGTGCCTTGGTAGCCCAGGGAATGAACGTCGTCGATCAGTGCCTTGAGAAGGCATGTTTGGAGGGTATAATTCTGCCGGAGGAGAATGGACTCCCCAGCACATGGGCCTAAACTGCAGAGTAACAGAGCCCTAAATCTCCAGTTGCAGATTTACAGCCCCCATTCTCCTTCTTTACTGCAAATACAATCCGGCAGTAATGGTCTAACACAGCAACACCATCACCAACTGGCTGATGGCTCGCATAAAAGCAATGTCAACCAAAAACTATGAGTTTATAAAAGGGAACAAACCCTCAACAGTGACAAGAACATGAAACCCATTAACAATTTAAACACTCTCATTTTTTATTTCCTACCTTGAAGCTATTATTGCTGATAGAAAGCTTCTCAGTGGAGTTAACCACTGCAAGGGAGGGTTTGGAAGCTAGCTTAACTCCTAAGACAGGAGGTTATGTGGTTTGAACCATTTGATGGTGTGGTTTGAACCTTTTTTAATAGGAATGCCACCTGGTAACCTGTCGCTGAGAAGAAGGTCTCAGAAAATTGCATGTGTGATAGGACCTCTCCTAGGAGGGCTATCAAATTATTCTCCAGAATCACACTGAATACATATGGTTGGGATTGGACTTGCTGGTCTATTGAACATGTCAAGACTTGGCCCTGTGTTGTAGAAGGAATGGTAGAATATTTTTGGGGGGAACTTCTGTGAAAATCAAGGATGAAATCTTGAAATGATGATAACTCAGTGTTTATATGAGGTAGGTTTTATTTTAGTGATAGTTCCAATCGTGAAGGGACACTGCCACCAGAGTATTTCCACCGTACCTGAGCTATGTGTAAAATGTAACTTTTCACACACTATTACCTTCCAGTCTTCAGGTAACCAGATACAAAAAGTATAAGTAACTTGCCCAACTTAACTATAGGATTCTCTCATTAAAAAAATTATTACTATGGAATTCTTTGGGGAAAAATGCTTGAGCAAGCCACCTTCTCCCCGCCCTTCTCCCACCAGTGAAAAAGAAGACATGACCTTAAGGAGATATATAAGCCCATTATTGGATGATTCACCCCAAAACAAAAATTCTTCCCTCTGTTCTTTAAAGCAGACAAACCCAATGGCAATAGCAAAGTCATTCCTTTTGTGATTTTGAACATCTTGTGTATGTAATTTGGCAAACCATCCATCTTTTAGAAAGAGGATCTTAGCGCTAAAAAGGAAAGAAATCCTGTTTTTGCAAAGAAAAAAAAAGGTTATGTTGAATATGGTTACATTTATCCACACAAATAGTGCCAATGAAGTTAAAGTTCCTGATTTACATATATTGTGCTGATTATTTGAGCAATTTAATATAAAATTTAATCTGTACTAATGGGCCTGGGGGAAGTACAAATAAAACTGAGAAATAAATACTTATTTTGCAGTAAAATGAATACCATCTATCTATCTATCTATATAAAAACATAGGTTTCAGTTCACAGTATTGTAAGAATATTCCCATATTTTTGGCACTTTAAGAATGTATTGCCTCACAAAGGAATATCAGCCTATCTGCAGGCTCTCTTACCCTGGGCTAGTTTTCAGAGAGGGGTCATTTCATGCTCCTTTTGTTACATGTACATAGATTTTGAACTGAGCAAACATTGCACCTGTTGGTTTTAAGTGTCCCCTCCTCCAGGGAAAAGAAAAAATGTTGAGGAGAAGGAACAGAAGAGAAGTTAAATAAAAGACAAGAAAAAAGGGACTAACAACATAAAACTTATTTTTCCCCCCAGTGGGCGAGGAAATCAAGCTACAGTAATTTTCATTTTAATAGTGTTGGAAAATGGTTAGCTTTAATGCCTGATAATGACCAGAGCTAATATGGTTCTGCTTTCAGTGTGGATAACGTTTAAGGAAGTAGCAGAATGTATGGCAGCTTTCTGGATCTATACAATCAACTCCAGTGAAACCTCTTCTCTAGCTTGAGCAACCATAACCATAACCATAAATACTGACCCATCCCCACATTCCAGTTACAAAGTCCTTCCTTCCTCCTGTGCCCCTAAACAAAGGGGACAACAGTGTGTTCGGTGGGAACATCTTGAAATAAGATATCACTCCCCAAATGGAAGGAAGTCACAGGGGAGATTGACGCCATAAAGGCAGTTCTACCCTATTGAAACACCAGCAGATGGGGTCATAAACATTTCCTTCTCCCCTTGCTAACAGCCACAGAGTCAGCTTCATCTTTATCTTTATCTTTATCTTCCTGTCAGGTCATAAATACCTCTCACTCAAGCCTCACGCACAGCTGGGCCATGCCAGGCAAGTTTACTTCCTGTGAAGGGTTCATTTCAGCAAACGTTTAGAACTGAGTGGGAGGAGAAAACCGAAAGCTCGGCTCAGGATACACAGTTATAGTGCAGTCAAGGAAGTTAGAGAACCTCAAAGAAGGGGCTTGGTTAGACTAAGCAATGACCAAATTATCTAACAAAGAGCAGGAAGATCCACTTAGAAGAAGACGCTGTCGCAGAGTAAACGGCTTAGCTAATTAGTTAAAAATTATACCTGTGGCAAACCAACACACAAAAAGAGCTGGATTGTATCAGTGGCTTTTGTTCTTCTAGAACCTCCAAGACACTGCATGATTCTTTCCATTGGTTCACAGGTCTGGAGCTTGGACCATAATCATACACGATGGAAACGCAACACGAAGTCCTTGCTTAGCTGGAGGTTGGAGAAAGAACACATCCTTCTACTTAACAGAATTTGGGCACTTGTGGGAGGGGTGACTCTCTGACTCTTCTCCCTTTCTGGGGAGCAGTTTTATGCTTGGCATCTGACTGAGGGACTCTTAGCAACTCCAAAATTGTGGAATCTAAGATAGTAGGAACTTGGAAGGTGATGGGTGTCTCCCTTCTCAGCTGGGCTGGAGAAATTGCACCTCTTGGTTTCTGGGATGTGTGTGCTTTTCAAAATTGACTTTTATGACTATAGTCTTTATAAAACACAGCCCACAATCTGATTTTTAAAAAACAGCATTTTTTTATGAGCACATTCTGATAAAACAGTTAAGTCGTCTTTAATAATGATCGTGACAGGCTGCTGTTGATTATAAAAAGATACTCAGACTGGAGTTGGTAAGAGTGCCTTCACTATCCTTTGAGAATGGCTACTCTGGACTGGCTTATTTTACTCAATTTTTTGATTTTTTAAAAAAGATTTTATTCATCTGTTCGAGAGAAAGAGGGACAGAGAGAGAACATGAGTGTGGGGTGGGGAGGGGCAGAGGGAGAAGCAGGATCCCCGCTGAGCAGAGAGCCTGATGTGGGACTTGATCCCTTGATCCCAGGACCCTGAGATCATGACCTGAGCTGAACGCAGACGTTTAACTGACTGAGCCACCCAGGTGCCCCTCACTCTTTTGATTTTTACATGTGCTTTTATTTAATTTTTTTTATTTTTTAAAGATTTTATTTATTTATTTGACAGAGAGAGACACAGTCAGTGAGAGAGGGAACACAAGTAGAGGGAGTGGGAGAGGAAGAAGCAGGCTTCCAGCAGAGCAGGGAGCCCGATGTGGGGCTCAATCCCAGGACCCTGGGATCACACCCTGAGCCAAAGGCAGACGCTTAATGACTGAGCCACCCAGGCACCCCTACATGTGCTTTTAGATACTGTGCTACTTAAAGAGAGAAAAATGAACATAGCAAGTTTTCTACAGAAGTTATGACAAATGGGTTTGACTCACAGCCCTGACACTTTACTAGTTGTGTAAACCCGAGAAAGTTAACTTCCTGTGGCTCAGTTTTCTCGTCTACAAAATGGGTATAACCACGGTCTCCCCTTTTAAGCATTGATTTATTTTCACTAAAATTTACTTGAGGGGCGCCTGGGTGGCTCAGCAGGTTAAGTGTCTGCCTTCAGCTTAGGTCATGATCTCAGGGTCCTCGGATTAAGCCCTGCGTTGGGTTCCCTGCTCAGTGGGGAGTCTGCTTCTCCCTCTCCCTCTGGTTCCCTCCGCCCCCACTCATGCTCTCTCTCGCTTGCTCTCCCTCTCAAATAAATAAAATCTTTTTAAAAAATCTACTTTAAAGTCATAAAGTGCAGTTCACTTCTTAATCCATAAGATTTCATAATTTTCCTATTTTATTCCATTTCAGTATATCTTTTCTTCCTTCATTGCTTCTAAATCACTTTTCTTTATATTCCCTTTCTCATTGGGTATTATAAAGATAAAATAAATAACTTGTGTAAATCACTTAAAACAGAGCCTTGCACATTGTAGGGGCAATGTAAGTGTTAACTTGCATGGAAAATGGAACACCTAGGAAATTCAGTCATTGAGATGGCATCTAAAGCAAAGGGTATTGATTACATTCTTAAAAAGCTCCAATTAAGCTGAATATTAGGCCAAAGATTGGCATTCAGTTTTCCATAAATTTGGCTGATTCACCTTTACAGTTCTCTCTCTTATCATCCTCCTACAATAAAGTGACCCCTGTTAGACTGGACTGTTTGGTGTTTTCCGAGCACATCCTGCATTTTCCCACATCTTCACCCTGGAGTTGGCCATTCTCATTTTTATGCTTCTGCATTTCTACCTGTTGAAAACACAGCATCACAGAGTTCTCTCATGTAAATAGTAAGGCTTTATTTTACTTTTCTACCCATCCTTCAAGGCCTGAGTCAAATGCAGCTACTTTATGAATCATGGAGTTTTGGAGCTGGAAGAGCTGTAGAGACTCAATGGTCTAATTCCTTTTACTAAGGCCAGGAGAGATTAAGTGATTTGGCCAAAGACACCCAGTTACAGCTTGGAATACATGCTGGGCTTCCTAACTCTGCAGGGACCTCAAACAAAGAACCAAGTCTCTTGGACATCATGGCTGGATTCTGAACCTGACTGGTCTCCGAGCAGTGGCTACTGTACCGACGGCACTTAACACATACCCCCTGAATTGCACTTTCTTAGGTATAGGTGTTATCCCCCCAGATCTCATTCACCTTTGACACCTACATTTCTATCCCCAGAAGTCTTAGAACAGAGCTTATAATCAGGAGGCACTTAGCAAATATTTGAATTAATGTATGAATGGATGTCACAGGGGCGGAGAGAAACAGCTTTCCCATCCCAGCAACTCCTATCTCTCATTGTCTCAAAGTCCTTTCTAACCCAGCTCTCTGAGCTGAACTACCAATTCCAGGGCACAATAAATAAATACTTCTATGTTTGCAAAAAGTTAGTGGAACTGAAGTGTCATTAGACTTTATACATATGTGCGCATACACTTGCTTCACAAAACTTTCTGAGCACTCATGTGCATGTTACTGTAAGGTGGGCACAGGAGATCTTGGAGCGATCGTTTACCAAAGAAGTAGGAGAGCAAATCCCACGTTTCAATTGGTTGGATTGGTTGCAGTCAATGGGGAAGAACCATACACGACACAAGGAGCAATTTAAAACTAAGCACCATGAAAGCCTGGTCATGTAATACGTCTTATGTTGTCTCTTTTATGGGCCTCCAGTTTGCAAACTAAGCCCCCCTTCTGATTTGTTTCTGTCACTCATTTTCTTTATTCAATGATTTAAGGATAACCTTCTTTTCCTTCCCCATGGAAATTTTGGTCGCTGACCAAAGTTTGACTAAACACCATTACACATGTACTTTCCCACCTGAGGGCAGTAACAGTAACAACACATGAAATATTTTCAAATTTTCAAAGATCTCTTTCTATCCCTTGCCCCACCCCCCCAACAAACTCAGGGGGGAAGTGTTAAGTGCAGTCCATATAACATAGATGTATATGTGATGTATATAAGCTAGACATCAATTTTGCAACATTGTTCTACTTTATTTCTGGAACCTCCCTTTATGGATTTCCCCAAAGGAAGAAGGGCATCTCTCTATTATAATACCCTCCTTATTTTCTTTATCACACTGATCACAATATGTAATTATTTTATTTTTTTGGTTTACTTCTTTATTGCTAGTCTCCTTAAAAGGATGTAAAAACCCCAGGAGGACAAGGACCTTGTCTATCTTGTTCTTCCATTGCAGGCACTCAATAAGAAATTGCTAAATAGGGGCGCCTGGGTGGCTCAGCAGTTAAGAGTCTGCCTTCGGCTCAGGGCGTGATACCGGCGTTATGGGATCGAGCCCCACATCAGGCTCCTCCTCTATGAGCCTGCTTCTTCCTCTCCCACTCCCCCTGCGTGTTCCCTCTCTCGCTGGCTGTCTCTATCTCTGTCGAATAAATAAATAAAATCTTAAAAAAAAAAAAAAAGAAAAAAGAAATTGCTAAATAAATAAATGAATGAATGGTCAACAAAGCTATTTCAATTAAGGCATAAAAGTCATAATGATAAAAGAGGCCAACGAACAGACTTCCCAGTGTAGAACTGGTTAACTCTATTTTTATTCATTTGTTCTGCCAAGAAAGATGGTCTACAGAGGAACAAGTAAGACCTCTTGGTTTTTAGTTTTGCTAATCCTTCCCCAAATAATTATGGAGTGTTTTCTCTGTATAGGGGACTGCATTAAGAAATGTAGGTGACAAGAAGTTTAAGATGTAATCCTTATCCCAGAGGAGCCCATGTGGTTACGGCAATATGATAGTGATATAAGACCATAAGGACACATCTGGAGTAAGTGGTGCATCAAAATGTGCTCTCAGAGAAAGGAGAAGCTGCCTTAGATTGCTGTGATCGGGAAGGCTGCCTGGGAGCATAGGGGTTTTGGAGTTGAAGATAAGTTGAATTTCTGTCATGCAAAGGGCTCACTAGAAGGCCTTTAAAAAAGATACTGTCATTGTGTTATACCTCAACATACCCCAGGTTTACGTAAGTTTAATTAAAGAATAGAAATACTCTGAGACCCTCCTGTAGACAGTAGCTTGTCAATGCAATATAGTTCTATTAGACTATTGGGCCGGCCCCATAGCAGGTTTAATGGCTTTATGTATGTTTAATCACACTTACTTGGTCTAGCTCTCTCAGCTTTAGTCCCATTAGAATTTAAAAGGTCAAGTTTCAAAAGCCTAAAAAGTGATTTAAAATAGAAATGCCAACTTAACCTTAACCACAGTTAAACTAATGCTGTAATAGTATTGAAAATCACACCTTGTGTAAAATATACGAGCGAAACAAGAATACTAAAACTTTATAATTCTTTCCTGAGGTTATATTAAAAAAAGAATTTTAGTAAAATTTAAAGTCACAATTTGAATTTTACTAAAAATTATGGCTCACTGATAACTGTTGACACATATTGCTTATCTGGGAGAGCACAGAGGCCCCATTAAGTGAGTGAGAAAGGAGACTAGGTAGTCCTAACAACACGGAAAGGGAGCAATCTTTTGAAAATGACGTAGATTTGTTACAGCTCTGAAGGGTAAGAGAGCACCGTGGGAGCGTTTCCTCAAGCTTGCTGGTTGGAGCTGTTGCTCTTTACCTGGACCATCCCATCCAGAGCCTCTCACCCTCACTGATGCTGGCATTTCAGTATCTCCTGCCTTTTCCACGTAAGCCTTCCTTGACTACAATGTTATTATATGCTTTATATTAAAATGACCCCAAACTGTTATAATCTATTATGATTTAAGGGATACCCCTTTTTTTGCCACCCTAGAAATAGAGATGATTGTTAATGAAAAAAATTTTTTATTATTACTATTTTTATTTGAGCGTATTTGACACACAATGTTACATTAGTGTCAGGTGTACAACATAGTGACTGGACCAGTTTATACACTGGGCTACGTTCACAAGCGTAGCTACGACTATCTGCCCCGATACATCATTGCTATTACAATGAAAGATGATTTTTGAACTGCCCCTTTTCACCAATGGAAAAGTTAGAAATTAGCCTAAATATGCAATTCTCTCCTTTTTTTAAAAAAAATAGTTTGTATTATTATTTAAAATCACAATTCTTTATTTTTATCATAATCTCTGTGATATAACTCCATCTATCAGGAATTACAGTTTTATTTCTGATATTTCCACACCTGCAGATATAGAAGGGATTAAAAGTGGATTAAGAAATGTTACCATAAAGCAAGCAAAATCCTGAGGGAGACGGCCTGGGAGACAAGTAACTTAGTATCAAAGGAAGTTGCCAAATGGTAATAAAACCAAAATGGGAAATCATGAAAATAAAATAACTGCATTAAAAATATATTTGGACCAGCTCCTCTGTGCTGGTGTTTTGTAATATTAACTGTTTAAACCTGCTTAAAATGAGAGCTTTGAGTTCTCGAAATCCTTTAATTCGGTTACACATCCGCTACCCTGAAAGGGCTCCACAGAATCCCATAAAACATTATTTATCTGTGTGCGTTAACTGCACGATACTGTAATTTCCAGAATAAATGCTGGGTGTAAATTGTTGTTTATGTTGGATCCTGACTGTCTTTACGAGAAACAAAGTGAAAACGGAATCTTCACAGCTTTATTTCTTCCGTTAAAGTCTATTCTGCAGCAGGAAACATGCCTAGTGGAGTATCTTAATGAACACTTATAAAGCCTGTTGGTTAAAACCAAGTATATAGAATCACCTCCAAATGTATGCCCCCTTTTATTCCACATTCTTTTCATTTAAATCAAGTTAAATTAAAGTGAAAGTAGCACCATTCACATTGTTATAGTTAAGGGTCTGTCAGCATTTTTACGCAAAGCCTTGTTGCCACAGTTTATAACTTGGAAGGGACAGAAGAAAATCAAAAGAAAACCCCACCTTAAAACAGAGGATCTTGGCCTGAAAATGAATTTTTATTTATCTTTAATGACTTAAAAGTCCCTCTTGAGGCAAAGGATATAGACATACTAGTGATTTAAGACATTTAGTTGGGATTTTCTTGGTTTTCAAACAAACAAAAAAAGCTTTCAAAGGCATTCCAGCTATAAAATGGATTAAAACATGAAGTTTTCTTTGTGCTTGGATTTTCTAAAAGACATTAAATGCTAGAAATTCCATTGTATAGCCTCCCACCTCCTGCCACACACACAAAATGTACAACAAATAACTTCCCCCCATCCTTTTTTGTTTGCTTGCTTGCAAATGGAAACTCAAGTGAGGAGAAGCTGGGGGGTGGGGTGGGGAGGGGCTTAAAATCAAATATGGGTTGGACCATGTAAAATTTCAAAATTCTCTTTTTTTATTCTTTCTTTGAATCTTTGATAATTTTGTCTTCCAGAACACCACTGTTAAATTCTAAATAAAAGCAGTCTTTCACTACATGCATAAAGCACTCATTTAACATTTCTTCTGGAAAAAAAAATAACTGCACAGATTTTAAGCCCAAGAATTTACTGTACCTGTGCAGCAGCTGCTCTTACCTGATAAAATTGTGATGATTCTTTCTGAGCGATTATGACTTATCAGGTCAGTGACCAATAAACTATAAAATAGATTCTAAAAGCCCCCAAAGGGTTGGTACAGACTCTTGAGTAAATAATATATGTAAGGGAGAGTGGAACAGGAGGAGAGAGAAAGGAAAACACTGAGAGAGAGAAATAAAGAAGAGAACACACACCTGAGTGACTAGTTAGTTTGTTTAGTTGACATAGGACAGAAAGACAGGCTCCTTGAGTTTAATCCTGGCTTTCTCACTCAGCACCACTTCTTGAGCCCAAAAGTCAGATAAGGAGACAGTCCTGTTTTTAGCAAGAGCAGAGGTCCCCTAGAGCAGCCCTATAGGATTTTTGATATATGCTATTTTTTTTTAAAGATTTATTCATTTATTTGACAGAGACAGCCAGTGAGAGAGGGAACACAAGCACGGGGAGTGGGAGGGGAAGAAGCAGGCTCATAGCAGAGGAGCCTGATGTGGGGCTCGATCCCGAAATGCCAGGATCACGCCCTGAGCCGAAGGCAGACGCTTAACGACTGCACCACCCAGGCGCCCCTTGATATATGCTATTTTGCCCTGGATTTGATGATAAGCCACAAATAAGTTGTTGCTTTTCATTGTCTTTATACATGTATCAATGACAGCCATTGACTCCTGGGAAAATCTACCAATCCTTAAAATGAACTTCTAAGAGGAGGAGTACCAGGATGGAGCATTACCACGTGAGTGTTGTTCAACGTAAGACCTTAATGAATAGAACTGATATTCAAATATGTTTACATTGGATTTAAAGGAATTCAAGGAAACCTTAAGAAAGGGGTTAGGACACTATGATAAAAATGGCCAAGCTCTAAGACAGTAGGTGTGCATCCGTGTGTGTGTGTGTGTGTGTACAGATCCAGCCACTTACAACCACAGCCAATATAAGGGAGGAACTTTGATCTATACACTCTACTTAAGTCAGGTTTTCCTAATTGCATGAGCTTCCCTGGAGGTCTCTGCTGCTTTATGGCTGCAGTAGATGGTACACAACTTCTCTCTGGTTTAACGGCGTAGTAAGAGTTGTACTTGCTTTTCAGATCTTGAAAGACAACTGGATACAAATTGTTGCTTAGGTTTTAAGACCACAGATCGAGTGGCATCATTCTGGTCCCCAGTGGAGACGTATCACTGTGGTCCTCCGGTGACTCCTCACTTGAAGAACTACAACACGAAGTAAGCGTGGTAGTTTCAGGTGGTGAGGCCTCCAAACTATTAGTGAAGGGGAAGCCCTGAATCTTTGTCTCCCCGGAGACTGGCAAGGTCAGGGTAGAGGCCTGAGGTGGAGGCGTGAATAAAATGGTTCCTGCAAATCCCATTGAGCCCGGGTCCGATGGGACTCTCAACAGTCTGAGTCTCAAAACTTTGAGACTGGACCATTTTTCACCCCCCTGGGTCAGAACTTGGGTGTTGAGGCTGAGTCAAGGCCAAGAATGAAACAGCAAGGGGAGGGAAAGGGAGGAAGGACAGATAAATGAAAGAACTGAGATGGTTTTCCAGAAGATGAGTGTGGGATGTCCGCCAAACAACCAGCACTGTTCTTGACTCAAGACAGTGATAGCAGTTTTATGAGCAATGGCTTCATTTCCCTCTAAAATTACACAAGTGGCATTTCTTGGTGTGATTTTATAGAGATCATATTATGGTTGTTGTTTTTCTCCAAGGGGACCCCAAATTAGGGAGGGGTGAGGATGGCAACAGGAGACTTCTCTCAGGCATAGGTGCTGGACTCATCTCTCCCTACCTAACTGGGACCCTGCTGTGTTCTGTAATGAGTCCTCCTCTTCTAAATGACTGTGGAAGGGACCAGAGCCAATGCCACCTCACACCTTCCCTCTCTTCCCCTGAGAGATCCAGAGATATGTTGGCTGCCACCAAGGGGAGGCAAGGAAGCAGAGTTCAGATAAACTTTTGATAAAGTGCCATAGCAAACCCCTCATCAGAAGGTAGGAAAGGTCACACAGTAAAAAAAAATAATAAGAAAATATAACTGCTTTCTTATGAGGAAAATATTATGAGTTCTTCCCCTTTTTCAGTTTTTATGGAAGGAGATTCTGCCAGTTCCTTCAGAAAAAAATAAGAAAAAGTAGTTTTAAAATGAGATTATGCACCTTCAGGGTGCCATTAGGAAGTTTTACTGTACTGAGATGACATGAAAGCTCTGGAATTAATATCCCTGAGATGCTTCAAACCTGCAATAGCAATTATTGTACTACGTGTCCCTGGATAAATAATAGGGCCATTCAACTAATTAGCTTCAATGATTTCAGCTCCCTGTAAATTCTCTCTCACTCGGCTATAAAAATAACACTAGGAAAACTTTTGGTAAGAGAAACTTCTTTCAGGAAATGTTGTCTTTTCTTTTTCCCCCTTCAGTTCATGATGCATCATGTGTAAAGTAACTTTCAGTCCTAATCGCGACGCTAGAAAGGAATATACAAAATTTGCACATTATCAGTTGCCATTCGCTGCTACTGAACGTATTGATTTAACTCTCTAATTCATGCCTTCCACGTAAGGAAAACACATTTTGAGAAGTTTAAACTAGTTTCTTGATACACACTCAGTATAAGCAATCATGTGTGCATGAATGGACTATAAGTCCCAGGTGTACGTATACATATATGTATGATTAAAGAGAAGAGCAAGAGTCACTAATACCCATCCTTCATCACGTTATCACCATGTTATTTTAGAGAATTCTGACAACACACGAGCTTCCTGATAGTGTTCGTGGGATATTAATTCATTCTTTCATATTTACTGAGTGTCTATTAGATGCAAGACATGAAGTTTCTTCTTTATGTTTTCTTGGAAGAAAGGTAGATTTACTTAAATTTGGTTTTCTACCTCCTTAAAGTGACAAGGATTCCCCTATACGTCTGTCACCTAGAAATACCATTAAATTCTATAAATTCAAAGTGATAAAAATGTGAACTTCAATCACTCAAGCTAATCCAATTCTAACATCATCAGCAATGGTCTGGAAATCTGTGGTACAATCCCAAGAGACCTGAATTTTCTTAAAGCTTGAGGTTTTGTTTTTCTTTTTTTCTTTGGGTAAGTTGTTGAGATTTCTTCTTTTCCTTTCATGGAAATTTCTCTGCACATTGAAATGAAACAGAAGCTCCTCCCTGGGATGGGCTAGTGCTCCCCCTTCCAATGCTGAACGTCATCATAGCAGAGGGACCTAGTGAGAGGCTGATGGTGATAAGGTCCATCCTTGGTGAAGAAATGGGGAGGAAAAGAGTCTAAAACTCTTCTTGGGCTTATCTTGTATTTAATTAACAGAATATAATTAAAATTAAAGCCAGACAAAATGACTGGATCTTAAATCAGAATTATGTCTAACAGTAGAGACTGCAGTCATCTGTTTGCACTCATTAGAGGTGACCTGCACTATTTCTGGGTCTCCCATTTTGCTCCACCACTTATAGGCAAGTGCTTTTTTATTTCTTAGCCATATAAAAAAAAAAAGGATTTTTCTTCTTTGTGTATGAATACTTATTAAACATATGTATAAAGACAGATGTACTGCACCTTAGAATGAAGAATACAGTTAACAGATAAAAAAAATCATTACCTTCCTCTGAAGCATTATGTAATTATTAGAATCAGAACAATTCTCCTAAAATGGATAATTTTATAATTTGGCAAAGAGACTTACTTTCCAGCCAAAAAGCTGAATATTACAATTTTCCCTAACTTAAGCAAGATGTGGCTAGAGATTAGGGGTTTTGTTATACAATTATTCCTGGTTATTCAAACATTCTAGTTCCCCCCCCCCCCGCAAAGTCTACACCCTAAGAGCTATCTAGGAGGTATGTAATATCAACCCCCATAATGTTTCCTTTGAAGAGATCTGCAGCCTCAGCTTATGAGAGAAATGCAGTTGGTTCGCCCTAAGAGAATATAAGTCATAACGTTTGTTTTGGAAATCTATTTTACCCAATATTTCTCAATGAAATAAATTGTGTAAATGAAATAAAACTGACACCGCAATATTTACTAAATCGCTACCGTCTGCTCTCTGCTTAACACTCTGACTATCACTGGTTTCTCCTTCTTGCGCAGTTTAACAGGCAAAAGAGCAAAGGGAAAAGGCTTCTGCAAAGAATGCATTTTTAAATCAATATAAATAAGGTTATAAAATAGCCAGACTTAGCATAGTTTCCTCCTCGTTTTTACCCCTATGCATTTGCCACTTTCCTCATACTCTTGTGTATTCGTCAGTTTACCAAAATGTGTGTGTGTGTGTGTGTGTGTGTGTGTGAGTTCACACATGGAATGAGGTCAAGAAGGTCTAGGGAATAGAGAAAGAGAGAAAAACTCAAGTAAGTTAATCCCATTTAAACAACATTAGTGGTCTGTATTACATGATGAAAAGGGGAAAAATGTACAAATAATTATTATTCATGGTTGAAAATGACTATCAATGAATGGGGCGCCTGGGTGGCACAGCGGTTAAGCGTCTGCCTTTGGCTCAGGGCGTGATCCCGGTGTTCTGGGATCGAGCCCCACATCAGGCTCCTCTGCTGTGAGCCTGCTTCTTCCTCTCCCACTCCCCCTGCTTGTGTTCCCTCTCTCGCTGGCTGTCTCTATCTCTGTCAAATAAATAAATAAAATCTTAAAAAAAAAAAGAAAATGACTATCAATGAAAATCAAGTAAAGATGAAAACTCTGAGCAAAAAATAAAAAAATTTAATGTCAATATACACATAAAAGGAAATACAAATATTTTCAGGGTCCCAATACTGTATGTTTCTTTCAATCTGTGGCATTACACAGTCCTACTTTTGCATTGACAATGAAGGAAACTAGACCTCCACCACGGCCTCTGTCCTCTTACTTTTCAGAACAGCTGTGAGGCAGTGTTCTTAAAGACTCATGAAGAGAAACCCCTTGTACTCTTTGGAGATGCTCTGATTCGGGGAAGAGCAGGACTGACCTATTCATCCATGCTCAGAAAGTCTTCTAAAGGACAATGCTTATGATATGAGAGAAGGAGGGTAAATATGAGGCAGAAGGCTCTGAGGGCTCCTTTGGCAATTGGGAGGTGGGGAAGGAAGGAGCCAAGCTATAAATAAAAAATATTTCTAGAAATGGTATGTGGTTGATGCATTATTAATGATTGTGAAATATATCTCAATATGGAAGGGAGAGTGGTCACATCTCAAGATGGAATAGAGCCAATATCACGAGACACTTGGTCCAAACATTGCTGGCACTCTTGTGATTTTAGAAGGATTCAAAATACCCCCTAAAGTCAAAGAGGGTTTTCTTCAGTGTTTGTAAGTTTACTTGATTAAGTATATGGATGATACCAAAGAACTGGTATGTAGTAAAGGGATGAGAAAACACAGAACGTTATTTCAACAATTTCAATTTTTAAAGCTACCAACAATAACTGTATGAAAACCTGGCATATTGCAGTTTTAAATGTATTTTATTATATTTAAAAATCTCTATCTTAAAACATTTTAAAACAAGTTTCATTGCCTCCTGAGTCTGGCAAGTACTGTAGCTCGCTGCAGGTCAGGAACTCAAGGATTCCTGACTAATGTTCCCTGCTTTAACCACTAGCTGTATTCTCTGTTAACCCATTCTGGGGCTCAAAAATGTTTGCCTTTTCATATTTACCTGAACTCACGAATATGTATCCAAGCACCATTTAAGCCATTTTATTACAAACACAAATCTTACATGCGGAGCTATGTAAGAAGTTACCGTAGCTATAGCAGTAATGCAGATGTGGATGAAGATGACTAAAACAGAGGACAGACGGTCGCAAACTTAAGATTTACCACTTCACAGTCTAGTTTCACTTCACATGGGTGCATTTGTGGTACATCAATGGACATTCGTAAAATTTGCTAGGAAGTCACGAAGGGGGGGGAGGAATAGCAGGTTAATATGTTCTTTTCTTTGCTTTTTCTTTTTCTTTTTTTGCCATCTAGATGGGAGATTTAGTCCTGCTGCCTGAATTTGAGGGTCTCTCACACTGCTCATCTGAACAATCAATTTTTACTGCTGCGGAAGATAATAATGGTAATAACAGTATAGAAAAAACTACCATGACCCATAACTGTAACTTATTATAGTCTTTTAAAAAATAACTGTGCTGTATGGAGCTTCTTCATTTCTTGAAGCAGAAAAGGAGCTGACAGTCGGAGCCTCTGAGGCTGTCTATATATCTCCTGAATGCCTGCAAAGGCTGATCTACTCACAAAGGGAGAGCTGCTTTGGGTATGGGCCACGTGGATGAGAAAAGTGTCCCAACACTAGGAGCTTGCTGAGGACAGTCACCTTCTGGCCTGCCTGTCTTCTTGTACCCAGTGCCGGCAAAAAGCTGTCGGTGTGACATGCTATGCTTTATCATCTTACACCAACACAGTCAGGATTCTTGGCCAGTTACAGTGACGCTCGTACACAGTAAATTGTCAGTATTCCCACCAGGACTGTCTTCTGATGGTGCTTTTGATACTGAAATTTCAAAGGTCTCTGTTTACCTGAATAACACTATAAACAAAATCTCCCATAAAGCTCAATGTGTTCTTCTGCTGCATTTACCCGAGAGGATGCAAAATATAAAGCTTTATTTCATCCCGGCGCACAGATTTCCACATGCTTAAGAACTCACCTGGTTTCTATGTTATGTGAAAGGATTGCCCTTATTAGACAAATTATATTCTAGACACTTTCAGAATGAAGTGGATTCACCAAGCACACTGTTTATCTTTAGATCTGGAAGCCTTCCTTGAAGCATGACTTTGCAACAAAGGAGTTTTAATGCCACTCCACTCTGTAATGCACTGCATACTAACAAGATTTATATACATTATTGGTGCCGTTAAGGAAACTTGAATGACTTGCAGTTTCTCTAGATGAGATTAAAAAAAAAAACTTAAAAAGGGTGTACAGCATACAAATGAAATCAGATTACATTAGAAGTTGTTTAAAAGTACAAGCATAATACTGCTTGTGTACCAGCCAGGGAACACACAGCAAAGATTTGTTTTACTTCTCTCAGACAACCATTCCACAGTCACTGAACATAAACAACCATAAAGTTACAGCTGCTTTTAAAATGTCACTTAGGGACAAACTGTATAGATGGGAAATTAGATAGTACTGAATGCTTTCAGAAAAGGACCAGCCCTATACTCTGAACAGCCAGCTCTACATTCATGAGAAAGAAATATTTCTCGTCACTAATCATATGTTTTCATATGCAAATACATACATCACATCACATACAGTGTGATCCAAATGATTTCCCCAGTTAAGAATGATTAAATAACGCTCTCCAAAATATTCCGAAAAATTGAGTCTGGTTATCTGACTTTTTGGAAAAGTGACCAAAATGAAGTAAGTAAAGTTTGGGAAATAATTAAAATTTTAGGCAGATGCTTAGATGCTCATAATTTTTTAAAATGGGAGACTCTAGGGAACATGCTGCAAAAATGACTGGAGCTAGGATTTCCAGCTGAATATGCTTAGACAGGGCAATATACTTTTAGGAGGCTGAATAAACCATAAAATAACCTGTATTAAAAAAGCACATAACAATGCCAAATCTTTAAGCTTCCATCGAGGGGATTTGCAATAAAATGAAATCATTAGGCACAGAGTGGTCACTGCTATGATGAGAAGAAAAAAATAACTCAAAATTCTCATATCTATTATTATATTAGAATAGTTCACTTTCTTCTCTACATAATAACATTGGGCATTAAAGAGCCATTTACGCATACCTTAGTATTATTTATGAAATTACAAGTACACACGGTGTCTGATAACTCATCTCTCTGTATTAAATAGGAACATATATTGTTTTTTAAAATGTCTGTCTTTTACAATGTGCTAGGTAACAGCTTTCCATAGCATAATCATGAATGCATTCTATAATGTGCTTTATAAGAAGTTATTAAGGATTATGACTATAGCAACGTAAACCTAATATAAATATGAATAAAGCATTTAGGAATGGTATTTTCACTTAGACTGTTACCTATATAATTTGTAGCAATACAATTATCATAGAAGAAGACATACCACATTTACAGAAAAAAAACGTTTCCGCGAAAGTTAGTAAAAATCCTGTAATGTAGGCATTTTTCTAGCAATTTCACAAAACCCATGCCTTTAAAAACATGAGAAGAATCCACAATGCCACCTACAGTATTCTTATCAGTAATCTTGCCTTGCAGGAAAAAAAAAATACCGGCTTTATTTGATAAACCAGGTGCATGTAAATTTCCAAACTGCAAGTAGGTGGCAGTGGAGACATTTCTGGATGAATTTTCTCCGTTGGAAACGTAAAAGGAGGAAAAAAACCTCTTTAAAAACAAGTTACAAACATACTAAAATAAATAATGTCCTGAAATGTAACCTTCCGTAGCAGATCACCATTAAGAGCTAATAAAATATTTGTCTTCAGGGATGAAAATCCTCCCAGTCCCGTAATGAAGCTATCCATAGCATGGAGAGCGAACAGCACAGATGAGAAAATTAGAAAAATTGTAAAGGGAGAAGGGTTGGACAATTGTTTCCCACAAAGCCCAGAGTAAGAATTAGGAATTTGAGGCAGGCAAGAAACTCTGTGGTCGGCAGCATGAAACACAGACATTTAAAACTAGTAAGTTAGCATTTTAAGAAGCCATTAAGAAATCTCCTGTTTGAATGTAAATTCTAGAGGAAGGCGAATGAGTTCTTTAGGATCTGGTCTTTAATGAAAAATATCATTTGAGTCCATCAAAAAACTGTGTACAACAAGAGGCTATTAAACAATATAGACATATTTAAAGTGTGCTCGACTGTAAACAAACATTAGAAACATTAGAATAAAGCCACCTGAATTGTCTTTCAAGGTTAATGAGTTGGCACTTAGATTCATTCCGTTCTCAAGTTTACCTGCAAAGACAAGCAGGGTCATTAAGTTGTATTATCAATTCAATCTAATTGATTTGACTTGTGGAGATCATAGTAGAAACTGACATAGTGCCCAAGAATAAATTCTGGAGATGGGTGTGTGTGTGTGTGTGTGTGTGTGTGTGAGAATATAGATGGAAAGAAACAGGTAAATGAATTCTAAGAGGAAAAAAGAAAGTTAATGATGTTATTCATATCACAACCACAGTGTGAAAAGAAAGGAAAGTAAATGTCCAGATCAAAGCTTTTTCACACCATGGTTATCTCAAATCAGCTTTTCTCCTTGCCTTAATTGGTTAACCATGCAGTTAACAACAAAGGCAACCAAGAAGTCGAGGGATGCAAGAAACCTGATGAAAGCAAATGTCACATTCTCAATACTACTGTTCCCCCTGCCTGGAACATTCTTCTTCTATTCATGTTTTAGGATTCAATTTAAAATCCACCTACTCCAAAATGCCTTTCAGAATCTTCCAGGTGGAACTAATCTCTCCCTCTCCTACAATTTTTTTTAAAAAAAACTTCTATTATAGTAATTATCACATTGCAGTATTACATTCTAGTATTAAAATCATTATGCCTGTGTTTGGGGCTGGATGACCCCCAAGTCTGCAAGTCCCACGAGGGCAGGGGTCATTCCTTGACCATTTTTGGTGCCATGTTCTCCAAGGACAGAATGCTTCATGGGTGTTTATTTGAGTTCGTTGAAAGGATTACTAAAAACCAGTGAGGACAGTGAGGATAGCTGACCAAGAGAACAGTGACTTGCTCTGAACAGACCCTATAAAGCATAAGAAGAAATGTGGCAGCAAGCTCTACCGTCTCCTTCAAGCTGAGTCGTCCCAGGAAGTGCAGACCTGAGAATCATTAGTGCACTGGCCTCACGGGAACAGTAGGGGGCGCTTTACAGCTGAGGATCCGGATGGAGTGTGAGTTTACGGACTGCGTGGTGGGTGGAGCCTGCAGAAAACCTAGTCATTGTTTTGGTGACCTTTTAAATGTAGGCAGCAGGGGGCATAAGTCAGGCCTTCCAGCAGTGATCAGACGCCTGGGCGGGGGACGACCGCAAAATCTCCCCATTAGTAAGGGCCAGCCTGAATCCAAAATTCTGATTAATAGAGAAAGTTTTTTAATGGAATGAAAGAGTTACTTAGATTTTCATCATCGAAAAAGATCTGGCGCCGTCCTTCTCTACCCCTCTGTTCCGCCCTCCCTTATGACACTAGAGATTACCCTTGTTTTATGGTGGGGGAAACCCCCTGCCCCTATGAAAGAATATTGAAAAAGTTCTGTAAAAACTACCCTGAGAGCAAAATCTCTGGAATGAGTTCTTCCTCTCAGAAAGGCATTGCATCAGTTTCATTCTTCTCTAGATAGCACAAAAAAAAAATCAGCACCAGGCTATGTAAGTGCAACCAAGTTTCAGTAAGGCTTTGTTTCTTGGTGTCAAAGACCTGCAACTTCTAACTCCCTGAAATACTGAATATAATGTGACATTAATGTTGCAAACAACTAAAAATGTTAGGAGAGTGGCTGAGGTGTCAGAGCATCTCACCTTTGGAGGTTAGAAAAACGTATTTAAGAAGAAGGAATCATTGCCTGAGTTTGGCTCCTACGTAGCACACAAGTAGCCTTATTGGATACAAACAATGACTTGGCTAAAGGCATATATTAAAATTGGACCAGGATGCATTTTCAAGAATGTGCAGAAAATTCTAGGAGCACAGCTTTAAAATTGAAACAGCACACTTTTTGGTGGGGGGCAGGAGGGGTGGAAAACTAGTTTGGGATTACCTTAATCCATAAAATTTTGCGATTCACTGTATTGGGCCATCGCGACATTGTATTTTATTTTATTATAAAGTATTATAGCATATTTCTGTTTGATGAGTTAAGATTTGAACAATGAAAAGGAATCAGTATATTGTTGTATCGCTGCATGAAGATTTGATTTGCCTATTTTATTGTACATTTAAAATTTCCTACCCTGTTAAAAAACCTATAAAACAGATTTTGTGAACATATGTTTTATGAGTCAATGCCAAAATAAGGGTGGTAAATCCCTCAATCACAGACATAATCTTTAGAAGTCAACACTTAATTATCCAGCCTGTGGATTTTCCATGCTTTCCGGCCCCTCCTCCTTTTCCATATGTAGATATTTCATTGCACACAAATACTTCTTTCAGAAAGTGGTCAAATGAAAGAAGTAGAACTGTAACTCCAACTTGGTGATTTGGATACTCCCAACATCACTTTGAAATGTTGTAGGCAAGGAAAAAGAAGTTGAAAAGATAACCAAGAGCTGGTATTAAGTAAAAACAAAGAATAGCTTTCATTTCAAAACAATATTCCATGTGCAATATATTTTTTCAATGCCCTTTAAAAAGTTTTGGTGAATTAATTGTGGCTAGGATGTTTCAAACTGATGCAGTAAACAGATCTTCATTTCAAAAACTTACCTACTTAAAAACGTTTAAATTTTATTTAATATTGACTTTTAGATTGATTCTTCAGCAAAGTAAGAGCTTGTCATTAACTGCCAGCAGGTGGTGGTATTCACAAATAGGGTACAAGAAATACTGAAAGTGCTGTGAATATAACCAATATGTGGCTCAGATTTATGGATTATGGATTTTTAAAACATTTTTAATGGAGTTGTCAGCACTCTGAAACCACTTCTACTCCCATCTGTTCCATATGAAGGTAGAAACTTGGAAGTTACCTTAAAATATGTGCCTGTAGAAAGTTTCACATTAAGAACGTCAGATCTTTTTATAAAAGAGAAAATACTTTCTAATTTTAAAAAATTTTAAAATTTCTAGGTAACAGTGCACTTCAAAACAAGCACAAATATTCAGACTCTTCCAAAATTTTGGGAGCCTCTAGGTTTGGAATCGGGTCTATTGTCTATTCAGGGCAGACATGTATCAAGAAGGAGAACTGACTGTATACTTCGGCCAAGCTAACCTGAGCCAATGCTGAATGGCAGGCACTGTGTACACACAGTTGCTAGGGAGAAAATATGTCTGTTCTTGTCTCCAAAAATAAAACTCCCAGGTTTCAGAGGATACAGAAGCAACAAGAGGCGGTGAACTCCAGTCATGGAGTCAACGGCTTCGGGGGCTTTAGGAACAGGCTGAAATTATTTGGTTTTGACCGCCAGATGACCTCCATTGCTGCCCAGTCTGATGGACAGTCGGACCATTAGTTCTTTTAGCACACATTCTTTTCCTGAACACAGACAGCACTCTGCGTACCCACAGAGCAAGAGAGGAGAGAAAACGAGAACGTCTGAAAGGGAGAGACAGAGACGCACATCCACAGAGAACCTTCTAAATCAGCCGTGACCCTTCCACTGGTCTCAGGCCTGGGACTAGAGGAATTTATTCCAAGCAAAGAGGCAGCAAACCCTTTTCCAAAAAATCCAACTTAAAAATCTGACTCTAGATTATAATTAGGCAAGATTACGTCTATTATATGTCCAAAACAAAAACATGGGAATGCGTAAAGCTGATTTTTAAAATATTTCCTATAGAAAATTGATTTCTAGCTTAAAAATTGGCAATACTATTTTTTAAAAGTATAGGGATCAGAAATGAAAAAGACTTACTGTGTCTCGTTTATTGTTAGTTCAGGCTTAGTGCAATATTGTTTTCCACTATATGCTACCCAGCTCTTTGTAAATCCATTTAATGAGTATAATTCCCCGGCCACATCACTGTGATGTGAGATTCAAAATACATTTTATTTGCTTTTTTTGGGAGTATGCATGTGTTTTGATGCATGTGAATAAGAAATGACTTTTGGTCTTGTTATTCTTGCAAAACAAATCAAGAACTAAGCTTTGCTCTCAAACAACCTATTAATCCCAAGCAAAATTGAAAACCACAAAGATTGTACTCCAAAGAGACCTATCAAAGAGATATCGAACTTTGCCAGGAAACGGGGAGAGAAAAGGGAGCAAAAAAATAAAATTTAGGTGGGGGGTAAAATTTCCTGTAGATGAATCTACCTTTAAATAAAGCAAAGTTTAAACTCGTATTTAATCAGATTTAGAATGTGCGCGCGCGCACACACACACACACACACACAGACACACACACACAAATAATCCCTCTCTCTATCTCCATTTTCTTGTGGCTTGGCTGACAGAATTGCGCTTGTCCCCAGCCTCTTCTGATTTTCCTCTTGGGATAAGCGATGAGCTGCGCTGCAGTAAACGAGGAAACATCTGTTTGACTTTCCGAAGCTGGCATGGGGAGCTGAAGTCTGAATCACAAATGCCACTTTCACAAACAGGTTTCCCACAGGAACCTTGCTAAAAACATGACTCTGTTGGGGAGAACCACGGCTCCGGTGAGCAATGGGGAAAGCTGCTCTCCTCTACAGCTATTTGAGACAATACGCACTCTTTATAGGATTTGTGTGTGGGGTGAGATTTAGTGGGTCCCAATATGTTAAAGAGAAAGAGTACCTGGATCCGGTTTTAATTTGGAAAGTTAGTTCACAGTGAAGCCCAAAAGGCTTTAAAATGAAGTTTGATTCTAACAAATCGGGAGTCTTTTGTTAGCAAGAAACCAATGAAACTGTGGTATGTGGTTACTGTATATTCAGAAAAGGCACTCAGAACCTCAAATTATTTTTTAAGCATATTGACAAGGTAGTTAAACATCAGTACACTGTGTTCACATTTATTTTATTCTAGTGTTGTTGCCATCAGCAATGTGAATAGTTTAGGAATATCACTCTGGCTAGAGGTGTGTCTAACCCACCTGAGTGTAACCTTTTCACTTTTTTTCCCCCTCTCCAATTAGGGAGTTGCATCTGTCCAGAGACAAACTCCTGTGGCAGGTGGGACATGCCGCTGGCCATACTCCCAAATGTCTCTTCCATTAGAAGTTTACCATCTGCGCGGTTTTTTAGACTGTCCAAGGGCTCACTTAAACTTATTTTTTTAAACCTTTTTTTTTAGTTTGGTGATTTTTGTCTTTATGAAAAATGACTGCTTGCTGTTTGATTCCTCTCTTGGGATATTTACTCATCTCTCTCTTGAACAGGGCTCCCATTTCCTTGTCAGCACTTGATTTGGCTGACATCATCGTGTGATTATTAACCTGTGAGTGAGCTGGAGATATTTTAGGGACAATTTAAAACAAAAACAAAAGCCAACCCAGTCTATTCAACTGAAGTATTTACCAAAAATAATGGATTTTATAAGATAAAGTCAGATAGGTCTCAACGTAAATGACAGACGGAAGCACACATTATGCTATATATTTCTACTTAGCTTTCAAAGGCAGAGAGCATTTATGTCAGAAAGGGGTTCCTTTATTATTTAAAGACAGTTTCCATCTATGGGAACAGATGGATGGTTGTTGCCTGTGAGATACTAATTATGCTATATACAGCCACAAATACAGTATTGAAACAGTGCAAGAAATCAGGTCTGCATCTAGAAATAAACTAAATTTTTAAAATTCTGGTTTCTTTTCTTTATTCTTCTTCTCTTTCTCTCTCTTCTTAGAAATTCAAAAATAATATTTCTACCTTGTAATAAACCAGAGAGAATTCTTAGGTGAATGAAATGGAAATGTTCAGATATATAGAAATTGTTTTTCTTTCTGTGAATATGACTACACTGAACCTATAATGCTTTCACTGCTCTAAGGAAAGCGCCCAGGGAAAATGGCAGATGAGAGAATTAGCACATCGAATATTGTTTTGTCATGGAGAGCAATCAGAACTCTTTTTCTCAAATTTGTTTTCCACATCTCTCCCCATACTCAGGGCTCTGGATGCCCCTACAATATTTAGGATCTTCTTTAGATAAAATTTCAACTTCTGCATTATGAACTCGAAGAAGCCTTTCCTAGGATAGAATGAAATTAAGCTATGAAGTAGGTATATGAGTTATTAGGCCTTAGAGAGAAAAATCAAAATTAGATACTCCTCAACATACAGGATTTAAACTAAACAATACCTCAATTTTTACTTCGTTTTCACAATCAGAAAATAAAGTTGAGCATAAGGAACAGTAGTTGGAGAGTACTTCCAAAATCAATTTTAATTAAACACACACACACACACACTGTAATGTTGAACATGCCCATCTAATCAACGATTTTGGCTCTAAGGGGTCATGATCAGCATTTACACTTAGAATTACCACTTGGTACTAATAGGCACTCTGTATATAAGGCATTAAGGTTTACACCCAAATTATTGCCCTATATTAATCATTAATAACTTACGAAATGATAATTTTCTAAACCTCGCTTATTTTTCTAAAGAGGGGCTATGAACACTGGTTTAGCTTCATTTGCTATATTAAAATGATTTGTAATTAATTCGGTATCAATTAATTTAATGCTAGATTGCTTACAAAATTATTCGCTGTATCTCTCTTCTTTCCCCATTTGGCCTTAGGTACTGAGACATGGGAGAGGTTTAGGAACTCCCTTAGGAAGGTAATTATGGAACCAAAGGCAGGGATGCCTGGGAAATTTGGTATCAACAGATAAACAGAGGGAAGGGGAGAATGGTATGGTGCATCATTTCCTGAGTAATTACATAAAAGCTGTTTATAAGTACCATTACATTACTACCTCGTGTATGTATTATTATGTCCATTTTATAGATGAGAAAGTTTAAGATCAGAGAGTTAAAATGACTTCCTTGAGATCATACAGGTAGTTAATATAATACTCATTCAGGGTTTGGAATAGTTTGCAAAATGAATCTAGTAAAATCCTGGAAAGACAGACATTAGTCTGAAGAGTTTCAGAAAAGAAAACTTGAAGGCGTCTCCAGCCTAATATAATAAGCCAAATTTAAAAATGGGAAGATGATGCAAAGTACATCAGTCCTGGGTACCTGAACAATTAGTAGCTAACACTCAGAATGGCAGACGGAAATAACAGGATTATAAAGGACTACTTTAAAAAAAGCAACAAAACCTGGTAGTGACACAGTTCTCCAATATATGAACTTTACGTGAATACAGGCAATTCCTGAACTTACAAACTCCTGAGCTACCACATATAATGTATATCCATTGCTGTTGCCGACAGGGAGTGTCTGTGGGAAATGCTTGTAAGACTGAAAATAATTCGTTGGTACAAAGTGGAGAGATTCAAGTCAAGTTTTAAGTTTAATGCTATACCAACTAAAACCACAATAAAAATTTTAAGGCACTTGATAAAAACAATTTTAAAATTTATAGGAAAAATAAAAAGAGGAAAATAGCATTTTGAAATTTTGAAAAAGAAAAGTAATGACTGACATTAACAATTACTAAAACATTAAAGAGCTATAACACGTCCTAGTGCAAAAATACTCGGATCAATGTAACAGAATAAAGAGCTCCTTTTATATGTAATACATTAATATATGATAAACGGGGCATGCAAGTAAAGGAGGGTGATTCAATAAATGATTCTGAGAAAAGTAGCAATTTGGAAGGAAATACATTTAGATGCTCATCCCACACTAGATCTCAAAATAAATTCCACCCAAATTAAATGTAAATATAGAAGTCAAATTATAGAAAACCGGAAGAAAATCGAAAGTCTAACAAATCTCTGAAGGAAAAAAGGACATTTTAAGTTAGAAGTGGTAAAATAAGCAAATATATATGATTCAGTTAACAAACAAAAACAACAACAAAAACCACTCCTGCGTGTAACAAGTACCAATCTATTCGACAGAATGTCGCATAAATGGGAAGAGCTTTAGGATGCTGACCCTGAGGGATATACATTTCCAGGAAGAGTTAATCTGCTACGTGGTCATATTCTTGTTCAAAATTACCTTCACCTGCACTGTCCAAACTTTTGTGCTTCATTGTTCCTCCACCTCGAATACCACCATTTGGAGAATCATTTATGTTTTGAGACAAAAATGTTTTGAAGGGTAATGGAGATACTAATCACTCACAAATTGACACTTAACTAATTTAATCTGTTTGGCTCCTACCTCTCTCTGAGAGAAGCCATGCTAAGATGGACAGAATTTGGACTGGTGGGGAGGAAAAGTAAGTAATTTGGGAGTTTTAAACACTTTGTATTACTAAAAAAAAAAAAAATGAAAGTAACTTCATTGTGTTTTCTTAATCCTAAAATAATAGAAACATACAATAAAAAATTAAACACAGAAAATACAAATAAATAAAAATCACCAAAATATCTCAACATTCGTGACTTTTCTTCCAGATACCTCCTTTGCATATATGCATGCGCTTGCACATACAACCCTAATTTTAACAAAATCCAGTAGTTTTTTACAGGATGTTTTATAAGAATGCTTTTTGACCTTCTAAAATGTCGTGACTAATTTTCCAAAATAAGCAGGTTGTCAGCATTATGTTTAATGATTACATAGCATCCGTGATCTGGATCCATCATAATTTATTTAACGAATCTCCCATTGATGGACACCTAGGTTGGTTTCCAGTTTTTCACCATATTGATCAAGACATCAAGGATAAAGTATAGTGGGTTTGTTCAGTTTTGGTTGGTACTTAGTAAAGAGAGCAGTTCAGAATTTGGTGATACCAACTGCACTCCTTCAGTCCAGCCAGCCTATTTGGAAAGGAGCTTCCTCTTTGTTTCTGCCTCACTTTAGAATGAGCTCACCTTCCTGCCGACTCAGCCTGGACTCCAGGGTCAACCTCCTTTTGCCTCCTAGAGAACTCTCATACTCATTGTGGCATTTCCAACCTCTTGGATCAACCTGAACATTTGCTTTTCCATCCCTCCTAGGCCACTGAGCGCACCAGAAAGAAACAGCATTCTGAAATGACTGACATCTTTATTTATGATTTCAACCCAGGTTCGTCGCGTTCTTTGGGAATCCTTTATTTCATTTTTGCTAGGTTCCATGTTTTGCTTCCTGCAGGGACTGTGGCAGACTTTTAACATTCTTTAGCTTCAACTCTGTTTCCACTTCTATATGATCTCTGTTAGTACTTCTTAAATTTAATATGCATAACAGCCACCTGTGGCTTTTTAATGATGCACATTAAGGGGCCCTGTCCTCTAATATTCTGATTCACTAAGTCTAGGGTAGGCCTGGGAAATCTCCATGTTTAATAAGAACCTAGGTGATTTAAATCTTCATCTTACTTCTTCCAGTCCTGACTTCAAAAAGGAAGAGGCTCTATCCCCTTCCAAGGCCAACCATTGCACCTTGCTACAATTGCCCTTTCCTCTTGTCTTCTCCAAGATAACGCTTCATCATCTGTCCCCCTGTTATGTAACATTTTCATCTCTTCTCCTCCACCAGCTCTTCTGCTAGAAAAGGCTTAGTTTTTCACTACAGAAAAAGCCTTCTCTTAACCCTAAATCCCTTGCTGTTGCTTCATCCCTCAGCATGCCACTGGACTTTCATTTCAGTCTCTGCTGCTGCTTCTACTTGTCACCTTCCCATTATGGTGTGAACCTGAGCAACGTGAGTTTGAACTGCATGGGTCCACTTAATACATGGATTTTTTCAATACATACGGTACTGTAAATGTATTTTCTTTTCCTTACGATTTTCTTTTCTCTAGCTTACTTTACTGTAAGAATAAAGTATATAATACATATACAAAATATGTTAATTGATTTTTTCTATTATTGGTAAGGTTTCCATTCCACAATTGGTTATCAGTAAAGTTTGGGGGGGGCAAAAGTTATATGTGAATTTTGACTATGTAGGGGTGCATTGTTCAAGTATCAATTGTATTTCCTTAATCATAGGATTTTGGCTCCCACTTGGAAATCTACTCTAAATCTATTCTTTCAGAGTACCCAGTGATCCAGTAATTGCCAATCACGATGACTTCTCAGTGCTTATTCTGTCTGATCTCGCCGCCCCTCTTTGAGATTATTTTATCCCTGGTTCTCCTTCTATCTCTCTGACATCTTTTTAAGGCATCCTTGTTAGTTCCTCTGTCCGCTTTTTTGTATTTTGTCATCTCCCAGGATATTATCTCTGGTCCTCTTGTTTTCTTTCTTTATATTCTCTCCCTGACCGATCTATCTCTTGGGCTTTAACTCTCAGCTTTAATGCAAGGAATCTTGAACCTGTATTCATCTCTGTAAAGCCCTTATTTAAAGCTCTAAACCTATAGTTTCAAGCTCCAGGTGTGTAACTCCTTGAACTTGAATGATGAGTTTGGTTTTGGACATTATTTGCTTAAGAGTTCTTAGCTGCATGGCAGAACCTGGCTCAAGGTCAGAATCAGGGGGGTTCTCAAGGGCCAGGGGACAGGAACCACAACAAAAATCCAGCAGTGCACCAAGTACAGTTGCTGCTGCTGCTGTGACTATAACCGCCAGATGTTTTCACGTCTTTGTATCACATGGTCAAGATGCAAAGTCTTCAAGGAGGGAGTGTCATTTTGGTTAAGCCTGAATCATGTGGTTGGACCCTGGCAGCACCAGATTTGGTTGAAGAAGGATCTGGTAGTGGAAGAGGACCACTATCTCTTAACTAATACCACACATAATAGGAGATAACACAAAAAGCAGAGAGTTTATAGGAAGGGAGAGAAATTGACCGCAATGGCAAATAATGAAATATAACCACCATAAAATACTACATAGTTGATTGGTCCCAAATGTCTCACAAAATAAAGTCTAAACCATCAACAGGAGGTGATGGGAATGGATCTACAGAGGAGAACTACCCATATTCTTCACAACTAACCCCAACCTACCCCAGCCATTCTTCTTATAACATTCTCTAACATTGCAAGTATTTTCATACAACTTGCCTTTGCTTCCTGATATTTTCTCTTCCTAAGGTATCCTTACTTTTCTTCATTTGGTTGAGTTTTACTCATCCTTCAAGATTCAGCTAAATGTCACCACCTCTATGAAGCCTTCTCTGATTCCTCTGGGCAGAATTAATTTATTTTGTTCTGTCTCTACTTAGCACTTTGCTGAAAACACTCATATATCTCAATGATTAGGGTGAGCTGCACACATCTGTTTTCCATTGGATTATTAGTTCCTTGAAGGCAGGGACCGGGTCTTATTCATCTTTATATCTTCAGTGTCTACATCAGTAAGCACATTTTAAGGAAGAATTAAGGAACAGAAGAGGTGATGTTGCTATAATGAGCTAAGGTCTCTTAGCTTATGGTTTACATTTTTCAGCTTAATTTCTTTTGCCGCATACACTGTACTTGCCTAATCATTTCAAATGAAACAGTCTACAGAGTTCTAGGTCAACTTCACTCTGGGTCAGGTAACTTTTCTTATTTCTTATTCTTTAGCTGAAGGAAGGGAGAGTAATGTTCCCATTGCTCTTCTCAACTGAGGTGTCATCAGTACTTTCAGAGGTCTAACAAGCAATTCAATTTTGCTTAATTGATAAATGTTTCTTTCAGAAGGACAGACTGAGCTACTTGCATGCATTTCTCTGTATCTCAGACCCTGGGCTTAAAAGTAAAAACACTAAAATATCTTATGCAATAAGTGTGTGGAGTTCTTTATGTGACAGACTTTGGACAGAGGATATTATCTCTAACAATGGAAATAAGTGTCTGTGGTTATGAGTCAGTTTCCTTATGGTAAAATGCTTCTGTGAGATATCTGCAAAATAATATGGTCGATAAGCATCACAGGCATAAAGGGAAATTTAAATTTCTCTTTTAAGAATATTCCTTTTACATTATGAAAATTATCTTAATTGAATAATACGTTTCTCCAAAAATTAAGAGAATACTTTTGATTATCCAAAAGTTTGTAAAGTAAAATACAATCAGAAGACCAAATATTAAAGGAATCTGCTACTTAGTTAAATTTACCAAATGGACATTCAGTAGGAGCTGAGTATTAAAGCTGCATTTCAAGAAAACTAGCATTTCATACCTAATCTGTGCTTTAGGGAGCCCACAAAACCTTAAGGTGACAGACCTTCTATCATTTGTGGATAGTCTAATTCCTCTGTACTAAAATTTATTATTAAAGAAGGTGGGATTTACATGATGAGTATATGGAATATTCCTGTTAAGAAGCAGTTTAGGGGCACCTGGGTGGCGCAGTTGTTAAGCGTCTGCCTTCGGCTCAGGGCGTGATCCCGGCGTTATGGGATCGAGCCCCACATCAGGCTCCTCTGCTATGAGCCTGCTTCTCCCTCTCCCACTCCCCCTTGCTTGTGTTCCCTCTCTCGCTGGCTGTCTCTATCTCTGTCAAGTAAATAAATAAAATCTTAAAAAAAAAAGAAGAAGAAGAAGAAGAAGAAGAAGTGGTTTAAAAAGACCCAAAATCTGAAGATGCTGAATTAATTTCTTTTTTGGTTGATTTTGACCACATTCTACAATTAATGGCTTTTCCAATTTCTAGATCCTGAGATGTGTTCCAAGGGAAGGGAAACTTGGGGGTATTAGATTGGCCACTTGAACAAGTGAGAAGATTTTAACAAAACTTGATAGAAAAGTACTCAATGAATGTACTTCAGCTCTATTTATTCTAAGAGAAATTAATAGCTAGAGGTGATTATATATGTAACTTCAGTGATGTGGGAAACTACCCAGTACATACTCCAGAGGAGAAGTATGCCTTGGGTTTGTATTATATTCCTAAAATATTTTCTGGCATGACGAATCTTATTTATTATTATTATTTATCCTTCCAGATATAATATAGTCACTGCAAAGCTTTCTCTTACATGCCAACACAAAGCTAATCGCTCTCTCTTCTCAGTTCCCGTGTTACATTTTACCGTTTTTAATCATTTTCTTGTATCTCTATCCCCCATGAGGCCTTGAGTTCATCTCGGGCAGGGAGCAGACCATATTCATCTTGTGTTCTCAGCACTTGCACTTTGCCTGACCCATAAAAGATGTTCACTAAACATTAGTTGGATGAGTGAATGAATGAAAAAATAAATTACATGTATAAATCCCAGTACAACCATAGCCAAGAAGAGTGACATGAGAAAAGAATGAAATCATGCAAAGTCTTGGATGTGTTAATGACATTGAATCCAATACTGAAGAGAACAGGAACCTTTGAATAATGGCAGCATGGTGACTCTATCACAGGAAGCCAAGAGTGAGTCTGTGAAGTCCAGCTGGACAATTAGTAGTCCAGATGACAAATGGTAAAGTTTGGGCTAGGACAGAGATGGTGAGGCTGGGGAGTGACGGATGGATCAGAGAAACATCTAGGAGGTAGACTTGATAGGATTTGGTGAGAGCTGGATGTTGGGGTGGGGTGAATGAAAGAGTGAGTCAGAGATAACTGCGCCATTTACCAAAAGCAAGTAGAAGAGGCACAGGTTTTAGAGGGGACAAAATTTCAGCATGTTGAGTCTGGCGTGCTGGCAAGATATCCATGCATCACTATGAGGGAGGGACGATTCCTATTCCCTCCCCTAACACACAAGGCAACTGAGGCTGAGGGGTTTACATAACTTGCCAATTGGAAGAGCCAGGAGGCAGCCCCAGACCTGCCTCCAAAGCCCACGCTGTTAACTCCCATGCCATATAGCATAGTGATCCTTTGTTTAAAGAAAGCACCAATACACGGCAAGCAGAGTTGCCCCTTTGACTTTCTTCCTCCTGAGGCCTAAATGTGTCTCAACTGAAGCAACCATGCTGGAGGGCAGGGCCACTGAACAGCTTCCAAAGCTAGGCGATGGTATTCTAAAAGCCCTGTTGCCCACACGTCTCTGCTTAAACAGATGGCAGTGAAGCCATAGGCCACCGGAGAAAGACATGGAACAGGAAAAAAATGGTGGATCCTCAGGGCACTGGTAGAAGTGCAAAGGTCTTGTTCAGGTGAAAGAAAATGTGTAATAAAATTCACCGGTTCAGCTGAACAGGTAATTACAGAGTTAATAAAACAAGAATTCCTGACACAATAGATTCTAACACTGCCATGGGTGTCATAGTCACTAAGTGACTTTTTAGTTTGCTGATCATTGATCCACTAGACACTAACAGCTCCAATCGGATCAATACGGGATAACATATGAGCAGGACTTTTGCATGTTAAAAATCTACTGGAAATTTTACATGAAAGAGTTCATTATCTGGGCAATGTGACCTGTGTCCAAATGATACATGTAGACCATTTGTCATGTTTTTTAATGGCAAAAAATGAATTTTTTTTCCTAAAAGCTTAATTATGTGAGAAATTCCACTGCCGAGAAATTGAAGCCACGTGGGTGTCATGAATGTGTAAACATGTTAATTTGAGAGCTGTGATACCTAAAGAGGTACATTTAATCTCATTTTCTCAGCTTCCCTCTCCCCACAGGGTCGCCTCACCCCCTCCTCCCCTTCTGAGGGCCAGCTAACCCTCTGTTCTTGAGTCTTCCTCTCTCTGTAGCCTGGGAGAGCCCCACTTTTCCTGAATCCCTCTCTCCTGTGCTTACGGTTCCTTCTAGGAGCTTGTCATCCAAGGCCAGCATTTAACTCAGGATCTGTTCTGCTATCTTTATCACCCTGGGACCCTGTTGTTATGTACAGTTTTACCAGAAGAAAGTAGATATGAGAATATACATATGGCAAAGAACTCACATATCCCTTGGTTCTAGAAAGACATGACTTAAAGCAATGACAATAGGCTCGTTCATGGGAGCCAGACAAATAAAAAAAGGTTCTAGTAAGTGTATTTTATATATTTAGTTCTGAGTATTTTACTGAGACATAATTTACATAAAATACAATTCTTTCTAAGTACGCAGTTGGATGAATTTTGACAGCTTATATATACTGTTGTACAATCATCAGTAAATCAAGATATAGAATATTTCCATCACTCCAAAAGGTTGCCTTATGCCTCTTTGCAGTCGATATACTCCCTCCATCCCTGGCCCTGGCAACCATCGATCTATTTCCTATCTATAGATTTGACTTTTTAGCAATGTTCTATAAACGAAGTCATATGATATTTAATCTTTTATGTTTGGCTTCCTTCAATTAGCATAAAACTTTGGAGGTCCATCCATGTTATATGTATCATCAGTTTATCACTTTTTATTGCCGAGTAGTACTTCATTCACTATATGGATATACCAAACTTTATGCATTCACCAGTTGATGGGTGCTTGAGTTTTTTTCAGTTTTGGACTATTGTGAGTAAAGCTGCGATAAATACTCAAGACAGAATCTATGTTCAGACCTAGGCAGTCTAGATTCACAACCCATGTTTTTAAGCACTCCACTGATGCCCGATCAGGAGCCGAGAAGCTCTTTGCCATCATCATGGCACCTCTTTTCTCATGTTCTTCTGACTTTTCCTGGAGGTCTCCAAATAGCAATTACCTGGTCTCATATCAAGCACAACACAGTTAGGCAAGTGGGCAAAAGAAACATGCCTTCAAACTGTGCTTTAAAGAAGGCCTTTGTATTCCCAGACTAATTGAAGAAAATTATTTGTAAAGAAATCCTCTAATTTAGGTAACGTTAAAGGGAGGGCTTAGAAAAGAAGAAAGTAACATTGTGGCCACCATCTGGTGGTCCGTGGCTTAAGTTCTAACACGGCACTTAAAACTTCTCTTACCCAGAAGGGTTGATCTAACATAAATTATTATCTTTGGAACATCATAAAAACAATGGAAAAATATGTGCCAATGGTGTGACTTTACACTCATATTGTTTAGAAAACAAAAATAAAAAACAGACTTATAAGAGAAATACTATCTAACAGTCTATGGACAGGTAAGACAACTTTAAATTTTTTTTCTAGTTTATTGTACGCATATATTTTTAGTATTAAAACAATAAAGAAAGCCTGAATAATAATAGCTAAAAATAACTAAGAATATATATTCTAGAATTAAAAAAAAATACAATCAAGCATATACTTGATTCTTTGTGCACAAAGGGATAAGAATGGCAAAGAAAACTGAAATCCAAAGATAATACAAGTTTAGCAGTGCCTGGCTGGCTCAATTATAAGAGTGTGTGACTGTTAAGGTCAGGGTCATGAGTTGGAGCCCCACGTCGGGTGTACAAATTACTTAAATATATAAATAAATAAACAAACTTAAAAAACCCCAGCAACAAAGATAACACAAGTTTGTCTCAGCTGACAACGTCCTTAGAAAATTCTTATGTTTGAGGCACCTGGGTGGCTCAGTTGGTTGAGCCGCTGACTCTTGGTTTTGGCTCAGGTCGTCACCTCGGGGTCATGAGATCCAGCCCTGAGTTGGGCTCCACACACTCAGTGCAGAGTCTGCTTGAGACTCTCCCCTCTCTCCCCTCCCCCTCCCCACTCTTTCTTTCTCAAATAAATAAATAAATCTTTTGGAGCTCCTGGGTGGCTCAGTCAGTTAAGCATCCAACTTTTGATTTCACCTCAGATCATGATCTCAGGGACCTGGGATCAAGCCCTGTGACAGACTCCGTGTTAAGTCTGTGAACACGGAGTCTGCTTGAGATTCTCTCCCTCTCCCTCTGCCCTTCCCCTTGCTTGTGCTCTCTCTCTGTCTAAAATAAAATAAATAAATAAACAAAATAAATCTTTTAAAAAAAGGAAAATTCTTGCGTTTGCCCAAATTTGAACTGCAAAATTGTTCTTATGTCTTTCTTTTTTATTAGATTGAAAATTATTTTTTTTTTGAGAGAGAGCAGGTGAGGGGGAGGGGTAGAGAGAGAGGAAGAGAATCTTAAGAGGACCCCGCACTGAGGTTGGAGGCCCACACTAGGCTGATCCCACGACCCTGAGACCATGATTGAAGCCGAAATCAAGAGTCAGGAGCTTAACCCACTGAGCCGCTGAGGCACCCCAGATTAAAAAACTTTACAAAAATTTCAAACATGTACAAACATAGAGAATATAATAAATTTACTGTACTTATCACCAGCTTCAACAATTATCAACTCATGGCCAATCCTGTGTCTTCTATCTCCCATTCACTCCTCACCTCCACCCAAATTAATGCCTTTTTTAAAAAAAAAAAACAACTTTTTAACTTTGAAATAATTTTAGATTTTCAGAAAAGTTGCTGAAATAGTAGATTTCCCATATATCCTTCATCTGCAACCCCCAATGTTAACATATTGCAAAACCACAGTATAACTGCTTAACTGCCCAAACCAAGAAACTGCGCTTATTTTTCTTTAAGAAAAACTGCACAATTTTTGTGCTCCTCTGCTGAATGCAGATCCACCCATTTAAGGGAACAGTAACTATAAAACACCGTCCATCCTTAGCAGTTTTGCAATTTCTTATAATTATTTTCTTAATTTAGATAAAAGAGAGCAAATATTTTAAGATCTCTGAAATAGCCATAAACTAATGAAATTTTTATTTAACAAGATGTTTCGGAAAGTCAAGCTCCTATTTTAGGGACAGAATATGATCTAATAATTACCCAAACACAGGAATACCATAAGGTTTTGGCTCAGACACATTGGCTGTTACTAAAATACAGATAATTAATGTCAAGAGATTCATGCTCTGAGTCCCCCATGAGGATGTTCAAGAGTAAATGAGTGGGGCGCCTGGGTGGCACAGTGGTTAAGCGTCTGCCTTCGGCTCAGGGCGTGATCCCGGCGTTCTGGGATCGACCCACATCAGGCTCCTCCGCTATGAGCCTGGCTTCTTCCTCTCCCACTCCCCCTGCTTGTGTTCCCTCTCTTGCTGGCTGTCTCTATCTCTGTCAAATAAATAATAAAATCTTAAAAAAAAAAAGAGTAAATGAGTTTCTCCCTGCCACTCAGAACTCTGTATTACTAATTATGAAATATAATGAGTTATCTAAGCCATCAAATATTTGGGATCCTGGGTCTGAGGACCTTGGGGGGTAAGCCTTCCTTGGTTCTCCTAGGCAGGGTGACTGGGGCTGCACTTAGTGTATGTAACTTCTTGAGAGTGGCAGGATTGGGATGCTGTTTCTATTTGTCTCTCCAGTAAATATGTGAACTACAGCAAGAAACACAGCCCAGGCCATCTGGGAGCTCAGAATTTTGTTAGGGTCATCAAAATACTCACATATCTTTAGCAACCTGAGAAAAACTTCAAAGCTGCATTAACAGCAGTGAAAAATAAAGAGTTTAGAGTTTTCAGACAAAATATGTAGCTGCTGAGGGAATACAGAGACAAGCTGTGATGACGGTGGACTAGGAGAAAGAACTGGAGAAAGTATTCCAAGAGAAGAGCTGCTTAAAATTCTATCTAAAGTTTAAGTGCACATGATTGAGGCAATGTGACCTAGTGCTTAAAGCCAAATTAGCTCTCGAGTCAGACTGCTTGGATTCAAATAACAGTTCAACTCCCTCTTGCTCTGTAGCCTGAGACAATTTCCTCTTCTTCTTCTTCTTCTTTTTAAGATTCTGTTTATTCATTTGAGAGAGAGATAGAGAGAGCACAGGCAGGGGAAGAGGCGGAGGGAGGGGGAGAAGCAGACTCCTGAGGGGGAGAAGCAGACTGCTGAGCTGGGAGCCCGACATGGGGCTCCATCCCAGGACCTGGAGATCATGACCTGAGCTGAAGGCAGATGCTTAACCATGAACCACCCAGGTGTCCTCTGAGACAAATTCTTTAACACTTTCAAACTCAGCTTGACTCCAAGGGCTTATATTATCCTCTGTTATCTACAGATACGGCAGCCTTGGGACAATGAGAACCACACAGAGATCAAATGTTTGTTGATTTGGCTGACTAGAGATATTTCACCTTCACTGAAATCTGGGAGGCAGGCAGGGGTTGGGGTTTCTTTGGTTCCTTAGTACGCATCTACGGTTGTAGGTGAAGGCTGGTTATAAGCTGCTGCTCCCTTCCATTTCCTTCAGGGTGGGGAAGTAACTTAGGTATCAGAAGGACAGTGTGCTCTCAGTCTGCCTAATTGGCCCTTCTGTCTGGGCTTCTTGTACCTAGCTACTTGCCCCTGGGCTTGAACTCCAGCCAGGGCAGAAAGGGGACTGTGGCCATCCTCCTTCCCTGAGACCAGACTCCACTTGCCTCCAGTTCCATATGGAACTCCCTGTTGAATGCCCCGGGGTTCTCACCTGTCATTCTTTAAACACTCAGTCTGTTTTGATGCCATTCTCTGCCTAGTACTCTTACCTTGAATGCCTTGGGTGTGACTTTGTAATTGCTTGCCTAGCTTAAACTCAGTTCCCAGTAAAACCAGCTGCTCCCTCCCTCTCGGCATCCCTAAATCTTCCTCTCACCCTGCTTCCTGTTTCTCCTTAGCTAAATCCCGCACAGCCTCTTCTCCTAGCGGAAGCTACCAACCTATTGACTGATTATCCCAACACCATTGATGGCAAACATTTGTAGCTGATCTGATTTTAATGAGATGATCCTTTATAATAATTTTTTGAAAGTAGGTCATGAATAGAACTGCCAATAAAGATAAAGAATAATTTGTAGAGAACAGTTTAAGACATTCTAGATCAAATAGGATCTTTATGATGAATTTGAAACATTGAAACAGAGCACTCATGGGTGGGTGGTTGTCAGAACATGCAGGAAACATTGTTTGCCATTTTAGCATAGGTTATTTACGAAATGGAATTCCCTTGTACTCAGACACACCAGGGCCTATGGCAGTTCTGCCAGATCTGCAGGTGGTCATCTGTGAAGGAAGCTTGGCTATGAGTACGTGGGTGACGTCTACGTTCAGGTGCATTCTATCACCATGTTCAGAAATGCCTTCTGAAAAGTACAATTGGCACACGGTGGGGAAAAAAATACACTTGCATTTGATATGTCTCCCTTCTATAAGTAACTCAGAGGTTCAGATATTCTGTGACAATTTCCTTCTCCCCTTATACTAGAGTCAAGCAGGATATATTTTAGCAGTTCTAGAAGTGCAGAAATCTTAAAGAAAATTGGATTTTAGCCAAGTCTGGGAGGACCTGGCTTTTATGGGCTGCCAAAGAATCTGGCACAGATACACATGATAAGACTGAAAAGCATTTGGGTTTTATTCACAATTCAACAGAATTCTCCCTCAGTAGTCATTAAACTCCAATCAGGTCACCAGATCAGTAGTTTTCAGCATCCGATGCATGGCAGTGCCTACTAAATTCTTAGTTGCTTGAGATTTATGGAAGTCATATTGAAAGACATGGAGGTATGGATTAGCCTACAAAGCAATTAAATGGAGAGATCTCTCACAGTAAGCCTGAGGCCTCTTGTGACACGCAGAGAGGGCCATTTTTTATGCTTTTGGTATATTCACTGTCTAAGCTCACCAAATGTTCAGAGCTGTCTTTAAATATTCTTCTGGCTTTTTGCTCGATGGTCAGGATGTTATTAGGGATGGGGAAAACATTTAGCAAAATATTTCTGAATGAGCAGTGAGTAAGATGGGAAAAGTGAGTCTAAGAAAGGAGCAGAAAGCATATTTCCGCCTATTGACCTTTTGTTTTTCTTCCAAATTTATTGAGATACAATTGACATTTAACATTATGTAAGTTTAAGGTATACATGTTGATTTGACACACTTCTATGACAAAAGGGTTACCACCATAGCTTTTACTAATACCTCCATCAGCTCACATAATTACCATTTCTTTTTTTGTTGTGAGAACCTTCATGGTCTACTCTCCTAGCAACTTTCAAGTGTATAATACAGTATCTTTAACTATAATCACAACACTATTCATTGAATCCCAGAACTTACTCATCTTCTGACTGGAACTTTGCACCTTTTGAACCAACATCTCCCTATTTTCCCCACCCCCTGGCCTCTGGTAACCATCATTCTACTATCTGTTTCTACAAATACAACATTTTTAGATTCTATGTAGAAGTTATTATATATAAGTATTCGTCTGTCTCTGTATGTCTTATTTCACTTAGCATAATGCCCTCAAATTTCATCCATGTTGTTGCAAATGACAGGGCTTCCTTCTTTCTCATGGTTGAATAATATTCCATTGGGTGCATGTGTGTATATATGTAATAAATACATTCATCTGTGGATGGACACTTAGGTTGTTTGCATATCTTAGCTATGGTTAATAGTGCTGTAATAGACATGGAAGTACCGATATTCCTTCGAGATACTATTTTCATTTCCTTTGGATATATACACCCAGAAGTGGGATTGCTGGATCATATGGCAGTTCTATTTTTAATTTTGGGGGGAACTTTATACTGTTTTCCATAGTGCCTGTACCAATTTACATTCCCACTAACAGTGCACCAGGATTTCCCTTCTCCACATCCTTGTCAGCACTTGTTATCCCTTGTCTTTTTGATAGTAAGCCATTCTAACAGGTGTAAGTTGATACTTCACTGTTGTTTTGATTTGCATTTCCCTGATGACTAATGATGTTGAGCACCTTTTCATGTACCTGTTGGCCATTTGTATATCTTTTCTGGAAAAATGTCTATTCAGTTCCTCTGCCCATTTTCAAATTAGATTTTTGTTCTTGTTATGGTTTGTATGAGTTCTTTATAAATTTTGGATATAACCTCATCAGATATATGATTTGCATGTTAACTCTGAATGGAATAAAGACTTAAATATAAGACCTGAAACCAGAAAACTCTTAGAAGAAATCATAGGGAAAAAGCTCCTTGACACTGGTCTTGGCAATGACTTTTTTGGGTATGATGCCAAAAGCACAAGTGACAAAAGCAAAAATCATTAAGTGGGACTACATCAAGTACCTACTCTCCTTCGTACAATACCAACTCCTTTTGCTGGTCATGCTGGGTCTAGAGAGAAAGAGGGAGCCCATATGTCAGTATTTTCCATGAACCCTTTGGATCCTTTGGCCCTAAACAAATGTTACATTTTTATCATTCATCTTTTTCTCCACCAAAAATCCTGATAGCCATCAAGTGTAATCTTATGAGACAGGAATTCTGAATATTGTTTCTTACTCTTCTTCATTTTCTCAGGCATCTGTTTTCGGAGTCAGGTGTAAATTAATATTCCTGTTTTGTCACAGCTGAGTAGTATGGTCTTGGGAAAGTTACTTAACCTCTTTTAGTTTCCTTATCTGTGAAATGGGGGTGGTAATATCTAGTTTACAGAATTCCTGTGAGAGTTAAAATAAGATATTATATGGAAAGCAGCCAGTACAATGCCTAACACAGATAGGGCCCTCAATAAATGACTGCAATTTTAGTTTTTGATTGTAGTTATTTAGTTTGGGTAAAAGTCTTTAAAAAGGTGGGGGAAGCTACCTCAAATGCTTGGTGGAAGGAGGAAATATATAAACAAACAACTGAGAAGAAGGACAAATGAAGTATCAGTCACATTACCTGACGGAGAGAATTTACTGAATGATGCTGAATTTTAGGTATTTTTGAGTGTCAGATTATTGTTAGACCATAGTAGGGAAGTTGTTTCATTTATGTAGGGAGGCATATAAGAAATGTGAAGCCTGGAGTACATCACAAGACATATTTTCATAACCTTCAATGAAGGGCATTTTGCAAACATAAATTATACATTTTTACTTTTGTAATTATACCTAAACCACATACTCCCAGATTTCATTATGTAATTCTTCAGACTTAACTTCGTTTCCTTTATAAAGCAATGTGCCATAAAAAAACCTTCTGTAATAGAAATCATTACTAATCACGTACTTACTATATAAAGAAAAAATGCCCCCTAAATATTCATATTTATATTGCCACATTAGCTACTCTGAAATTGTTATTGGACAAAACTAATCATCTATTCAAGGCAGGTAAAATATTTATAAACATGATTCAAATTACCTACATTCAGAAACTACATAAAACCTTTTTCAAATAAATTTTCCTCTAAAAATTCAGAAATATATTAATAGCCATTAAATTGTTGTGCACATTGGGGGTCATTTGCCTTCAGTTTTGGCTCAGAATAGAGTTTATGCAAACTGTTTTTATCCACAAATTCTCCCCATGTCCTGCTAAATTTTTACAAGAAAGTTCTCTGCAATATTGCCATTGCAGTGGCATAAATAGGACTTTTAAAAAGGCGCATGTAGAATCTCTAAATATTTGAACTAGAAAAGCAAAGATAAAGCCTGTGCAAACAGTCAACTAGGAATTACTGAGTGGATCTAAGCTACATAAGGACTCAACAGGCACACAACCAATATCTGTCTACACCCGTCTATAACCAATATCTGTCACATCCCTATACAAACACAGACACCTGACTTCTTCCTCAAGAGCAAGAATTCTTTTTGGCTTGCAATCAGCTTAATAATTCCTGTTCCCCCCTTTAAAAAAAATAATTCCTCTTCGTATTACTAATTTTAATTAGCCAGATAATTTTAATTACTTCCTCACTTGGCAGACTGTGCCATGCTACAACGAGGACACAGGCATGGCTCTTACTACTTGGTTCCACATTTTTACTACCTGGAGTCAGCAACATCCCCCAAACCTACAAATTTCACAATAATAACAGAAAATGAAAAATATATCCAATAAGCAACTTACGCTTTAAGAGAATGGCAGGGTAATTGCATTTATGGAGTAGAAACAAAGGTAAAACTATTATATAATATTTCGCTCCAAGATTCTAACTAAAAGAGTGTACACAAAATATTAAACTTGAAGGTGTGAAAGGAAGTGATATATGATTGTTAATAACATGGAATAGTGGTCTAATTCAAAGCAGAGACATAGTTCCTACTAGCCACAGAAATTTTGGTAAAAGAAAAAAGAAAGCAGTTTCTCAAAAACAAAAATACCACAGCACACACAGCGTACAAAGTAGAAACGTCTCAGGACTCATTTTTATGTGGTTTCTGACTATGAACTACCAAAGCAGGGTTAAATTGATTGGTCTATTTATCAGTTATCAGTTAGTTAAATGCTCCTCAGATTATAGGGATCATTAGTTTATCAATCAAATACCAGCCAGCTGCACATAAGGTCTCAGGGAAGAGATCAGCTTGCTTATCAACATATATACACAAACTCAAGTGGAAAAGAAAGTCTACTTAAAAATACATATTTTGAATTGTCCATAATAAATACTTGACACAGCTAACCAAAATGTTTTAGCACCCTCTTAACAGCTTAAATAACAGTGTGATAAAGCATGTATTAGACAACTCAAAGTAGACAAAACTCAAACTTAGAGCTAAGCTATAAAGTTACATTTAACCAAAAGGAAAAAGTAAAGAAAGTGGACTGATTCAAGAGGAACTTGGTCTATCTTTAATTTAACTACTGTGTATTTGGTAACAGTGGTATTTAATTTGACAAGTACTCAATTCGCTTACAGATTTTTTGCTAGTCTGTCTGATTCCTATGAATTCCGGGGAGAGTTTAAACCAAGTGGTAACATTAAATAGAGACATGTTCTGATTAATTATCTCTGAGTGATCTGTCCAACATACAGTGAGTTATGAAAGTTGTCAATAATTTCCCCTTGTTTTAAAATAGCAATAACTCTATGTAAAAAGTTACATTTTAATGGATTTATCAAGCTATAACTCTTATCAAAAACAACGAAGTACTCTCTTAGATTGTATCAAAATTGTGGCTATCAGATTGAAACTAAATTTAAACATGTTAGTAGTACTTGAGGCAGATTGCTAAGGTGTCTTAACCAACTTGTTACCATAACTGTGTCTACCTAAAGGCAAGCAACAGGAATGCTGGGAAATAGCACAAAACAATGATTTTAAGAAAATACACAAATGATATATACATATAAAATAAAAGTATATAAACTTGTGCAGTGTATAGCAATATAGCTCCTTGTAATATAACGTGAATAGTGTGGCTCCAGGCAACTGAATAGAGAAGTGGAGCTGAACGCCTTCTATACCAACCAAATGGCAAATGTGACACCTGATAATGTAAAACAAAGGCATCCCCAGGGCGCCATGTAAAATTATTATAAAGCGGTGAAATAACAATATAAAGTTAATTTTATTAAAATTAACAATACTTCCCATCAGCACGAGACAATCTATATTCAAAATTAAAACAGTAGGAATGTTTATCCATTCAAGCATTCTGATAGGCTAAATATTGTTGACTGTTAAAAGAAATAAAGCTTTCAAGCCTCTTTTTTTTCTTATACATTCATAAATACTCATCCTTATGAGCAACACAACATTCAAAGGCCTGAAATTAAGAACATGTTTCCTTATGAAATTTGGTCTATCTGGCATGTTGCTATAGAATTACCTCAGACTACTATTTTTTTTTTTAAGAAGCTTGATGTCTTGGGAATAAGAGAAAAAAAGGGCAAATTGGTCAAACTTCACACAGCACGGTACCTTTCAAGTACAAAATAAGAATAGGTAAAATACGTAACTTCATGGTATTATCTAAATTTTGATGCTTGCTGATTTCTACTACTTTCTATTATTTGCAGAACTGATCTGCATACATTTGCCAGCTATGAGGCTTTGCGGTAGGTAAAAATATCAACTTTTAGGCTCCTTGAGCTTCCAAAAATAATATTGAGAGTTTTTTCTTGATTACAAAAGAATACAAGTTCATTGTAGAAAAAAATTAGACTATAGAAAAGTGCGAGGTGAAGAGTCAATATTATAACTTTAGCTATTATTAGCACTGTGGAACACATCTTTTCAGTATTTTTTTCTATGCAGCAACAAGCATATATATATTTTTTATTCTTAATATTTAACCAAAAATAAACCTGAATGAAGACTTTGCATATTACAAAACGAGTTTTACTTTTTCACCTAAAGGAATAAATACTTCACAGCAGGTACTTTGTTTCATCTAAAGAGTAGCTACAGTTACATGATAAATGACTTTTGGTGAAGAACTGAACATTAGTTTAAAATACAGGAGTTAACTAGTCAACAGCACCATGGAGTGAGGTGGGGAATATATTCTCTGGATTAAGATGAATTTTGAGAAGCTTCCTATATTTTTAGACACTTGGAATATCTATTTTATATGTTTGGAAATCTAAATCCACTAAATAGCCTATGAAAAGATTCCTATATGAAGCTAGTTTTATGTCCTTGATATTTAGAAACCAGAAAATACGGATTATATAAGGCAGAGCAAGGGGCAACTTAAAAATTATTTAAAATTAAAGATGATATGTGTTTTAACGCTATTATCAAAGGAAAGAAACCAAAGCATTAAAAATTTATGTAACATCATTAAATTTAATTTAAGCCAAGAAAATCTAAACTTACACTGAACTTACTCCAACAATTTAAAACCCTGGTCACTGAGCTGAGGCTATAACAGCAGGTGTGTTATCGGACAACCCAGCAGAAATTTCACAAGATCAATGAAATTGGAGAATAAATAAGAACTTTCCTAGGCTCTTTTATTATTATTACTAGGAGAACTTTTTATGTTTTTACGTTTTTAAGGGGGAAAAGGCAAATCTTCTACTCTAACACTCTATCTTAGAGCTCTGTGTCTCTTCCCTGTTTCATTTCTCCCATCTGTTATATTGTATCGTGTCATAGATATCATATCATACCATACCACTTACTGCCCCCCTTGAGGAATGTAAATTCCATGGGAGCAGCATTTTTACACTGATGTATCCCCAGTGCCTAGCACAGAACTTAGCATATAGTAGGTGCCCAATAAATATCTATATTGAATTAATGAGTTTTCTTTAATTGGATAATTAGAGTTAGCAGAAGTCAATTTAAACCTTCAAAACAAAGAGATTTCACAAGAAATAAAAGATACTTCTGCTCAGAAGTTGCATTTCTCTTACTTTAGAAACACATATTTTTATAATTTTCGGTTTCCTTTATTGGGTTATTTTCATAACAGTAATTGCTTGAGCCTACTTCACTGAAGATTTGTGAATTCGTTTTTTTTAAACTTTGGATAACATCTTTGGGGGGGGCATTGTGCTGGAAAAAAAATTGACTCTCTCTGTTCTGTTTCGTATTAAAAATGCAGTACTAATCACACAAATCCAGGTAGCTGTCTCATCCATTGTCATCTGTTCTCCTGCTAAAGACATTCCATGCTCTATACTCCTATTGAACCATAGGATCATTCTGAAGAATTTGCGTCCTGGCAGTCAAACCATTTTGCAAACAGTAACGCAGATTCCAACGATAAGATTCCAACGATAAGATGAGTGAGCAGGATGAAGAACACCTTAAAGATCACCTGCCACACTTGTGTTTGAGGTGCTCAATGGCTGTTTACACCAAGTGCCATCTGGCTCTATAGATATAATAACAATTATTCCATCGAGGTGTGTAGCTCCCTAAATCATATTAATATACAATAATTTCACTAGTCTTATAGGAGTTGATGTCTTTGTGTGCTCCCATTTAACCTGGGTAATGCGCTAAAACAAGTCGGCCTCATCATTAAGAATTGATTTTTTATTTATGTGACTGTCACTGGCAATCCCATGACATCCCTTTGTAATTCAGTTGAACAGGACTGCATACTAGCGTTAATCTATTTTTGTGGCACATCTTCGAAAACTTGCAACGTCTTGCTACATTTGGATATTTATATAGAGATTTGTGTTCCCGCAGAAAGCTGTTGTTAGCTTTGGAGATCCATTTCATACAGCAATAGGGCAAGTATCCAATATAGTTCATTAGCTATCTTATATCAAATAAGGGCTTATTTCCTTAAATTATTTAACCTTGGTAGAACGTACAAAGATCACATAAATTACAAATACACTAATGAAAATCATTAGTTAGCCTATTCAAAAACAACAGCAACAGGAATAAAATTAAAACATTTTAAAATCAGTCCTTTGGAAGCATGTTTTAAAAATACCTTGGTGAATTTACCATGATCACCCATTTCTTGATGTTGTCATTTGTCACTTACTTGGATATTGATATCAACAAACTACTCTGATATGATAATATTTGTAAAAAAAAAAAAAGTCACATTGTTTTTTTCTGCCTAATTCAAAATCTGATTTTAAAAGTTATAGTTATAATTATTTATAAATGTGCCTTAATGACTTTTGCTAATTTAAAAAATATTACAATAAAACAATAAGCAGTAATAAAGAGAAAAATTAATATTTTGAAATACTGGGAACAAACACTACACAGCAAAAATAACACTTTAAATCTAGTTTTCCAAGAGTACTTACAGGATCATTAAATAATTAGCTCATGAGGAAGTTTTGTCAGAAAACCGTTCCTACTTAGATATGTATTATAGCTTGAACCTGCTTAGAAAGCAATAGTGAACTTCTTCCAAAAAATCACAGAATTTGGGGTGTGTGGGGGATTTTGTTTTATTATATATGAGGTTATTGCCCATTTTATTCAGCTGTTTTAAAGGCAGTATTGCTTTTATGCTATTGAGAGTTTATTATATACAATTAGTGATAAAGCAACTTATAAGGAAATTAAACAAGCTTTAGGACATTTGAAGAAATGAGGCAATACTTCTTCAAATCTAAAGGATTTTGTAGAAAAGTGTCACTGCAAGCTATAAACTAAGATTCTCGGCCTAGAAAAGTTTCTTGTGCTTTGCATGGATTATTTAGACAATTAAAAGAAAAAATGAACACTGGGGGAAATTTATTTTTCTAACTCGGTATGTCCTAAAACTTAATTAAGGGCTCAAACTTAAGAAACACAATCCTAAAAATCTACATGTGAGTTAGAAGTGTGAAGTCAATGTCGTTTTCAATGTAACCCACTAATAACCATACTCTTTAAACTGTAATTTTTACAAATATGTTTCCTAAGAGCTGTGTAAATTATCTCCTTTATGCACAGCACATGTTATAAATAACAACGATGCAACTATGTGCTTTTAGATTCAATAGATAAGTACATGAAATGCTCAGATATTTTCACTAAAGACAGGTCCACAAAGAAGCTGGGACATTTTTCTGTATTCTTTAGAACTATGTGTGGTGAGCAATTATCAGGAATAATATATGTGTCAGTTTTTGAGTACAGTATTGCTTCTAAACATTATTAAAAAACCACTCCACCAAGGTGATAAAAGGTGGATTAATCACCTAAATGCCTATAAATTGAGATTTAGGGTCAGAGATATTCCCTTCACTCACCCTGTTGTCTCACATGGGGTTGGCTGGTCACACATTATACCCTGGTTCATATAAGGTATGCACTGTGGTTCAGAGTTAATACAGGGGATTTGGTTTACGGGGCTCACAAGTCAGTTTTGAAAACATAATAACGGTAGCATCTATGATACTGTTCTAATGATTCTAATGCTTTATTTCTGTTAAAATAATTCTTTATTTCAGGAATGAGCCAAGGAAAGAGGGAACATGGAGTCGGTCTGAAATCTACTTCAGGGCTCACCTCCATCGGGTGAACAGTGAATGCTCTGACAATGACATTCACAATAGCATCGCTGCTGGGTATTGCTATAATTTGCTCTCTATGATTGTCCCTTTAAACAAAAAGCTCTGCACTCAGCATGCAAAGAAGTTAGAAGTTGGAAGGGGGGGGGAACCACACATGTAAGAGGAGAGAGAGGGAAAAACTGCAGATCAATCATTTATAATTAACAAAAATCCGATTGGTGCTTTAAATAGAGATCAATGTGTTCCAGGCTGCCTGGATTGTGGGGATGTATTCACCTTCTCGTAACTCTCCAAGCAAGCTGTCACACCTACAGAATCACCATTTGTTTTCTTAACAAAGCTTCAGGGGGCGCCAGGCTCTCATTGAAATTTCATTAATCTAATGGAGTAAAGTCCTATAGAAAAAAATCAAATTCTCGTTGGACGAGATGCTACCTGGGAAAGATAACCTCTGTTTGAACTCTCAGACTCGGATCGCTCTGCTATTAGTCTGAGGAAACAGACAGCAACAACGCTGATTACAGCCACCGGCCTCAACAATTTTTTTTTCTAACTAGCAATTTCGAGTGCAAGTGCCACAGTGTCAGCTAAAGAAACACAACTGTGGGTTTTCTGCAGAGCGAAATGGTTCTGAAATGTCACTGAATAGCTCACAAAGGACGCCAATCTACGACAACAGAGACATAAGCATATAGGAGAAAGGGCCCACACATCCTCCTTTCAAAGGTATGTTGCTTACATGCATGTAATTTGTGAAACACACAGCTATTCGATGCAGGGCTTTCACAGAAGTCTAACCAAAATCTGTTTGGAAAGCAATGGTGAGATTCTTCCAAAAGTCACAGGATTTGGGGTGTGGGGAGATTATGATATGTTCTACACATAAATAGATGTCCTACCTAGTGGATGATAGCCTTCAAGTTTCCAAGACATTAATTATAATTGTTACTTGGGGATCATACTTTATTATCACCTCCACGTAAGCTGATATGCAAGTTTGCAAATGTGGCCCAAATGTTTATATGGCAATATGCAGTAGCAACAGGACCTCTGAAAGGAAAGGTTGAAATGTCTGTTCCTCAAAATTCCTTCCAGGAATGTCCCCGTGGCTCATCTACACTCACATGGCAAAAGTATAGGGTGGTAGGCATGTACGTGATAAAAGGGCCAACGTGACTAAGGCTGTGTCTATCACCAACTAAAATAGCTCCTCTGTGTTGTTTAGTTTTTCCCTACTTAGATGTCTATTTAAAAAAATTAAATGATTAATAGACTGGTGGTTTTAGTTACTCTGTACAAGAGCCCAAAGAGAAAATGAAACAACCTGTAGAAAGTTCTCCGTTAGGCTCCTATGTGAACACTACGCTTCGTAAGCAGTGACTGGGCAAAGGGAAGTAGACTTAATCAGGCAGCATCACGGTCAGGTTCAGCGCTGCTTTCTGATTCCAAACACTCCTAAATCTGCAAGCAGATATGCAAACCTTATTTGTGTTAAAGGAGAAAACTAGTCTTACTTTAAAGTAAAAAAGAAATAAGGAATTTGGATGAAAATGACAACTTTGTATTTACTTTAAAAAAAAACACAAAGATCTAAAAATTGTGGCATATAATAAGGAGAAAGAAGCAATACTTTGAAAAAAAAAAAAAAGGAAGGTCATGACATCCTTAGTCAACGATGGAGATAATTGAAAAAATCTTGAGTCCGTCTTTTAGATAATATTTTTCTGTTACAATAAACTTGCTGTTTTTCACCTAGGTCACAAAAAGCTTACTGCAGGTCAGGAAATGTCTTCTGTCTCCAAAGCATCTGACAGGAGTGAGTCACTTCCTATGATCTATTTTTTCCATTTCTCTGTTTATAGGTAGATATTTTTCTACTTGGGATAGATTTAACATTTTTTCTTTTGGTCTAAATTTGTTCATAGAGACTTATTTTCATACATAATTCCTTTAATTTCCTGTCTGAGACCCACCTGTCGAATTACACTTCCTGCTCTCTATCTACATCCTGTTTAAAGATGCCACCGAAAGTATATTAATTTTTTATTCTAAGCAACAGGAAAATGGGTGAATAACACGTTTATTTGTCCATGCGTAAATACTGTTTATGGAAACATATATAATGCTTACAAATCTATAAACACAAAAAATTCAGTTTACTCAAGTTAGGATTATTAAAATTGATCCTGGGAACAAAATAATACACCTTTCTAGGCATTCATGCCGACTATAGAGACGGAGAAAGAAAGATTGTGAGAGGGAGACACACACATTCAGATGAGCCTTCAGGGAATTGTATGAACTTTTGAACCAGAGGCGGAGAGCCAGAGCCCAGCCTGTTCCCACTTTAATAAACATTTTTTTTCTTCAATTAATTAAGGTTTGGAAAGAAAAAAAACCACAGAAGAGAAGTAATTTAGCATGTGATGCATACTTTACAGATGGATCCTACCTTTGGATGCTTATTAAATCTATGCATGATTGCGCTGGAGAAAATTAATTGCATTGTTTCTCACTATTCAAAAGGGGGTTGCAAACAGCTCAAAAATAAAAAGGAAAATAAAGCAAGGTTGTTGTTGTTGTTTAAAAAAAAAAAAGCAGCTACAGTATAAAAGGAATACTTTCAAAGTCCTGAGACAAGTAATACCCACAATTGGCATAAGAGTGCAAAAGATTCCTTTAAAATTTTTGATATTTCAAAATTAACTGTGCTGCCAGAATACATATATCTACTTTAAGTTTACAAATATTCTGGTCTAGCCGAAATTTTCTACTCAGTGGCGTTTGAACTATTCAATTAAGTGGTGTGTTTTTGTTCACATCCTACTGTGAAGGAAGATTTACATGGGCAGCTGGGAGTACACACTGGCACCCATTCACTGTATCTTGGTTAGCTGGTATTCTCTCCATTCCAGTCTTTAGAAAAAGTGATAAATTCCTAATTGGGGGGGGGGAATACAAACTATTATTATAAAGTATTCAGAACATAGGTCATAGTTTGCATTTTTATTAGCGCTAATTATTTAAAAAGCACAGAAGCTTCAGAAATCCAAGCTAGTTTTGCCTTTTCTGAAGTCCTGCTAGTAGAAATTGAACTGTAACCTCTCTCTTAGACTGTCCTGAAAATGACCTTCATCAAACTTGAAAGGACCACTCTCTGTCTGAGGAGCTAGAAGAGCCATTAATTTTCCTAACTCACTCTTCTCCAGATTAAAAAAAAAAAAATCCTTGTGTTCCTTCATTACAAATGCTCCTTTGGATGTGACCCACCCTGTTGTTGACTTGACTAAAAACATTTCGCTTAAGAACTTCTAAACTTATTTGATTCCATGACTCTAATAGATGGTGGTTTTATTTTATTCTCCCTCCCACTCCAAATCTATCAATCAAGTCTCTCTAATCCCCAGTTAACATGTGTAATTATTTTGAAATATTTATCATGACACAAATTTTGCTAAGAGTAACAAACTAAGGACATATTATAAATGGATCTGTCCCATGTACAACAGAGTTTGTAAGATATGGATAAAAATATAGATATGTTAACATCAGGATTAGTTTATATTGTATCTTTCACAAGCAGATCTCAAAGACCAACATAAATAACCAGAGATTATCAACCCCTAGTTAGGATGGGGCTACACAAGATCATATGGTGAGACAGGTAGAGCGAAGACTTCTAAGACAAGTATTCAACTTCTATGCCCTTGCTTTACTTTTAAAAATCAGAGCTACCATCCTATTAGAACAGCAACTAATTAAAAGTAGAATCTTATTAACAATCAAAAACATCTGGTTCAGTCCAGGCACTACTCAGAAGTGAGAAATCCATGCTGTTATGAGAAACTCGGGTCAAAACTGAGCCTATGCCTTGTGCTGCCAAAGTCTTTCTAAATGTGACATAAAATGCATAGTACCTATTTTACTGGTTATTTAAGAGCACAAACAGGAATATGTGGGACTGGACCTATATAACTTTGCCATCACAAAAGGTATTAAAGAAGGGCAAGCTTCAGAAATTTTGGCAGTCTTACTTAAGCCAAACCACACTGATAGTTACAAAATGCCTGAATAATAAAGATGGGAAAAAGTCAAGAGGGGAGATTTCTTAGTTCAAGGCACCTGAACTTATTTCCCTGCCTAGGAAGATCTCTTCTGTTTGCTGTACTCCAACCTTGAGCAGCTATCCTCAGGGTAACTGCAGCCAATGCTTGTTGCACGTTTGACCTCTCTTTATTCCTGATTCTCTCAGATGATCCAACATTTACCATTTAAGGTCCTTTGCAATTGACACAACCCCTACCCTCCTCAAATATGGAGTATTGCAAATCAAAGTCCTATATGTCATCCCTAACTATTGGTCATCTAAAGTTCTGGGACTTCCTCTATATAGAACCTGTCACATTAGGGAACTTTATAATCTTTCTGCAAAAGTTCCAAAATGAGCTCTAGTAAGCAACTAGTCAGAAGCTGCTGGCAAGGCAGTTTTGGTAGCATGGATGATTCGGGCATTGCTTGGACCAATTCACACTGAGTATGTGAAAAGGTTATCAAAATCAAGATACCAAAAGCACAAAATAATTCTGGGAAAGCAGATGATTGAATTCGCTTTAAGGAATCCAAGGTTTTATAATAAGTTTTGAATTTTGAGATACTTAGTGTAAAAACAACAAGAGTTAAAAGATAAAATTCTAAAACCCCTAAATGACTTAATCTTTATTTTATATTTCTTACACACCTTACAATGAATGAGTACGCTATTCTCCTGGAGCAAAGAGCTCACTGATGACTAGGGAATTAGATTCAAGACACTATACTTTGATTTAGCAAATCTCTGTATTCATTTATTACATGGGATCCTGTTTTCTCCAAGGAGTTAAACTCCCTCTATAAGGTAAAGAGCTTAATCACTCTGGGATGAGATATTTTTTCTATTTTCCAATGCAATTACTCTTTGTCTTAAATCTAATTGAATTCACTTTCCCTGTTAGTGGGGGAAGGGAGGTGGGTAGGAGAGATGCAGCATATGTTAGAAGATAAATAGCGTAAATTGTAGACTTTTGATATAGAGGATTTTTTTTAAGACAAAAAATTGTGACCTGGAAAAAATATTTAAATATTCAGTGGTGTGGCGGGTATAGGGGGAGATTTTGGCCATTAGGAACTGGATTTGGGGTATGGAGAACATCAAGGACTTTGTATAAGGAACATTCATATTTACAATTTATAAAGTACCTTGGGATTCTCTGGATAAAAAACACCATATAAATATGAGCATTTTCACTTCCTGTGGGTGATCACAGATTGTTGACATCTCAGCATAAACATATTTTAGTAGTCAAGGGATAGAAATTCTTATGTGGATTTGGTTTTTCTGCCATTTTCTCTTCCCCGAGTTGACATACACAATGGAACACGTCCTTGTTGGCTGGCTCTTTTCCCGCTTTTAAAGTTCCTGTCTCTCTCCTGTCTTTGTGGTGTCAGTGTACTGTCCAGCATTTGCTTTTGTACTCATAAGCTTTATTATTGAAGGAAGTAAACATTTATCTTGGATCTATCTGGTATAGTGTTTTCCACCCTCAGTATTTCTGGTGTCTAAGGAAGGAAATCCTCCAGGTACCAGGAAAGGGGAGAGAGGGGGAGGCATCACTCTGTAGCACATTAAGAAACACTGCAGAAGAACAGACTGTTATTATCTCAAGGTTCTTTGAAGGTTTTTAAGATCTGACGTAATTTGAGAGTGTGAACCATACGATCACATCTTGGGGGGGGGTTCAATTTGACAAACACTTACTGAATGTCTAATATATGCTGAGACCTGTGACACATATAAAAATAATAAAGACACAACCCCTGCCCTCTGGAGCTCACAATCTATTGGAGGAGCCAGCACATGTAAGTACTATAATGCAAGGCAGGTGGTGGCAACAGCTATAATCGAGGTATCAATCAAGTAAAATGCAAGTCAGGGAGATGTTGAGTCCAGGTTGGGGCAACTAGAAAGCCATGCTGAGAAGAGTCTGAGCAGAGCCTTGAAGGATTAGTGGACCGTGGGTGGCTGGAGAGGTTGGGAAAGGTATTCCGGGTGGAAGGCACAGGGTGGCTTTTGGGGAATGATGAATGATTCCCTAAGGCCAGAGTTTAGGGCATGAGTTTCTAATGTAAGAGGTAAGAGGAAAGGTTGGTTGCGAAATACAACTCATATTTCAGATTGTGATTGCAAATCCTCCTCAAAATAAGCCGAGATGATAAAGCTGCAGTGTAACCAAACAACAGGCCTTAACAATGAGTGCTCCCCGCCGGTTATTCCCCGTGAGCTCAAGAGGTTCTGGCTTCAGGGCTCAGCTTCTTCCCAGGCCCGCCCCCATCCAAGCAGGGCTCTGCCATCCTCAGACAAGCGTCTTGGCATTTTGTGGTGCAGTATGGGGAGAAGAAGGAGAACGAGGTAGGAGTTTGAAAGGGCAGAGGTCACTTGGATCAATAGTGAAGGACAGAGAACAAAGAAGTGCTTTCCACCCTGTATGGCCACAGATCTGGAGAGACAGGGCAGAATGGCATGTCTGAGAATGTTCTGGGGCAGGAGAGCAAGAGGTTCCAGGGAGTGGTGGGGATTTTGAGGGGAAGTTGCCTTGTAAAAAATACTAAAGGTATTTTTGAGAACTGAAATGCTTACTCTTATTGTGCTTCTGTGGATGTGACACGTCCTCAGGACTGGGTCCTGGGGTCAAGAGGGATGATAGTAAGCAAAGATTCAGGACAGTGCAGCCAGAGATCATATGTGATTTTCTATGGACTGGAGGCGATGGCTCCCGTTAAATATACCAGGAGAGAGAGAGAGATGAGGGCTGAGCCTAAAAATGAAGTTGGATCAGTAGCTTTTACCATTTCTTACCTCCATGAATTGTCCATTTAATATTTAATACTTGTTGAATACATTGAGATGGTTCTCACTGTCTATTATTTACTGCTTAGCAGTAATTCTTATTTTCTTGACTACCATATTTCTTTAGGAAGTTTGGCTGCCCTAAACTTCTACTCTCCATTTTCCCCAAGCCCTGGGCCCGTCCCTACCCCATGCTCTTTACTCTCAGCACATGGCTTTTTCCTCCCCTCCCTTCAAGTAAAAATATCTCTGCATCTTTACCTCCTTCTACCCTTGAACTCTAAGAAGTGGGTGCTTTGCCTTTTTCGCTAAGACTGATTCTCGCATTGTATTATCCAATGCATTTCCACCTTTTCCAGGACTTGATTCTACCCATTCTGTTCTCTTTCTTTCTCATTTGCTGGAAAATCAGCTCAAATTTACCCCTTACTATAACAAAAACAAAACAACCAAAAAAGTTCCTCTTCCCTGCTATGACTTTTCTCCTTTTTTGACCAAAAAATGTTTTTAAATGCAGCTTTTTTTTTTTTTTAAGATTTCATTCATTTATTTGACAGAGATAGAGACAGCCAGCGAGAGAGGGAACAAGCAGGGGGAGTGGGAGAGGAAGAAGCAGCTCACAGCGGAGGAGACCGATGCAGGGCTCCATCCTGGGATCACGCCCTGAGCCCCTGAGCCGAAGGCAGACGCTTAACGACTGAGCCACCCAGGTGCCCTTGGACCAAATTTTAAAGCAGTGTAAACACTCTCTAGTTTCTCATCTCTCACTCACTCCTGAATCCCTAAAACCAGGCTGTTGCCTTTACCAGTCTACTGAAACTACTTCTTGAAAGAGTAGCAGGGGCGCCTGGGTGGCACAGTGGTTCTGCCTTCGGCTCAGGGCGTGATCCCGGCGTTATGGGATCGAGCCCCACATCAGGCTCCTCTGCTATGAGCCTGCTTCTTCCTCTCCCACTCCCCCTGCTTGTGTTCCCTCTCTCGCTGGCTGTCTCTATCTCTGTCAAATAAATAAATAAATAAAATCTATTAAAAAAAGAAAAAGAAAGAGTAGCAAATAACTTCTTGTTTTGTTTCCCGCCTTTTCCCACTATCCTTGTCCCCTAGGCCCATGTCTAAAAGCTTATGAACATGAAGAGGTATTAATCCCTCAACACTCAGCATTATGCCTTGCATGTGGTAGAGACCCCATGAATATTTGAATTGAATCTGAATTTCTTCAGCCTTCCTCATGGCCCCCATGATTCCTGATCTTCTTCTACCATGTTAGGAATCTAGTAATGGTTTCAGATGCTACAGCTGGTATCAGGGCATGTAGCTTTCTCTAATGAGTTTAGAGAATTAGAAAACATTGCATCCTCAGTTGTTGACAACAAAATTATTTTAAACTCTCATTTACCAGAAAGTATGGTGAAGAATGTGTTATTTTTATTTTGTTGCTAAAATATACAAAACCAAAAATAGATACCCAGCATGAAATGTATATCATGACGATCAGTGGTATTGATCAGCAATTCACAAAGGCAGAATTCAAGACACACTGACTTGCCAAACTTATCAAGTCGCCTCCCGTTGACCCAAACATAAACCACATTGTAATATCTTGTTTTATTCAATAAGCTGTATTTCTTGAGGCTCTTCCCAGGAAGTTCTGCAGGTGGCTAAGACACAACAAATACTAAACATGACCAGGAGTTGAGCCAGTCACTACTAATAAATAAATGTACAAATAAACAAATAAATAAATAATTTTTTAAAAACTAGGCTCCACGCCCAGTGTGGAGCCCAATGTGGGGCTTGAACTCAGACTCTGAGATCAAGACCTAAGCTGAGATCAAGAGTCACATGCTTGATCTCAGGATTGTGGGATCAAGCTCCGTGTTGGGCTCCGTGCTCAGCAGGGAGTCTGCTTCAGGATTTTCTCTCTCTCTGTCTCCCCTTGCTTATGCTGTCTCTCTCAAATAAATAAATCAGTCTTTTTTAAAAATATGATTCTTTTCTGTGGAAGGTACAAGAACACATATTCTTGTTTGAAATTCAAATGGGTAAAGATAATCAATGGGATGTAGGAACCCTTTTTTACTTCTACATTTCCCTTAGATGTCTTATATTGCTATGGAATTTCACGAACAGGATGTGGATACCTCCTCTCCCATCTCTCACAAACTCCTCCATTTCAGTGAGATCCTTTAGGACTGGTGGGGAACAGCTCAAGTGTCACATGACTTGACACATGCTCATCCGGGGGTTACCCTGCCACTTCTCTACCCCACACTGCTGCTCAGCTTATTGTAAGTCATGTGAGATGCCCCAGAAAGCCAGCAATACGGGATTGTTACAGTTGTTTACTTGTAGACTTCTTTTAGCCTATCCGCCGAAAATGTAAAGAATCCATGGGTTTTACGTGGCATTCTGATGCTGAGTCAAAATCCATCCTCTTTGCCACTGTTTGGTTCAACAGTTCAGGTCAACAAACACTCTGGGAGTACTTATCCTGTGACAGGCATCATGCTAAGGCATTCAAAGAACCAGAGTCCAGTGGGAATAGAAATTTGTAAACACAGAATTCCAATAAAATGTTGTCAGTGGTTTGAAAAAGTCAAATCACAGGGATTTAAAAAAAAAGAATGAACTTTGTTTTGGGCAGTTACATATTTTAAGATACAATTTAAAGATTTTTTTTATTCATTTGAGATAGAGAGAGCTCAAGTGAGAACAGGAGCAGGAGGGTGGGTCAGAGGGAGAAGCAGACTCCTTGCTCAGCAAGGAGCCCCCCCCCCCCCATGCAGGGCTCGATCCCAGGATCCCGGGATCATGACCTGAGCCAAAGACAGATGCTTCACTTGACTGAGCCACCCAAGTGCCCTGTAACATACAACTCAAAATTTAAATTAAATTGATTAAATTTAATTAAAAACTGAATGTTTATCTTAAAATTTAGAATTGCCCAAATTTAAAACTTAAAACTTGTTTTTAAAGATCATTTAAATGTTAACAAAATAAATAAATAAGTACAAAGTAAAAGGGGGAAAAAAAAACATTGACAAGTCACTGAACAGATTCCTTTCAAAATCAAGCTCCTTAAAGGCAGTAAACATTTTATTCAACAGTAGCAGGGGCAAAGAAATATTAGAGAATCTCGCTACAACTACCAACTTAAAATTTATCTTTTGGTTATGCTAAGAAGTTACCAGACAGTCTTTTTATTACGATACTGTTTTCTTTTTTTTTTTTTTAAGGCCCTCCTTTCTCAGATAAAATCCCATTTTATCTCAACCCCTTCAAATAACCTGTAAATAGTCTTTACATGCACGCCTATGTAATCTGTCAAATAATGCTCCGCAGTCTTAGAAATATACATAAATGACCATTTTGCTCCTACAGAGTGCTTTATTCATCTGGTTTCACTACAACGCCTCTATGACCCAAGTTGTTGAGTGAATGCTCCAAGACCATATGGACCACACATAAAGGAGGCAGACTTTTAAGGCAGAATGCTTTCCTTCATGTACCTCCAATTTTGTGGCTACAGAACCATCTTATGTCAAAAAAACTCCATATGTGTTAGTATTAGTTTTCTGACAAAAATGTCTGTAAAAGATACAGGCTTGGGGAAAAACCTTTGAAAATTTGACTCCAGTGGCTATTTGGAAAATGAAAACAGTCCTCTGAATTTATCATACCTAGGATATATAGAAGGTTATTAGATAATAAGGGGTATTTCCTTGCTATCTATGAAATAAATTGCCAGTGCTTGGGAAGCCGCCAGGCATACAGCTCAGTAGACTATTCCGGAGTTGGAACACTGAGGTTGTAACTGGGGTAATATGTAGGAACATCATGATATACAAGATCTTTTATATTTTGTTGTTATCACATCACTTCAACAGACGCTAAGGAAACAGAAGCAAACTCTGGAATGACTATGAGTTTTAAAGCTGAAAAAAAAGTTTTAAATTCACAACTAGATGTATTACTTGATTTTAAAAGAAGAGATTATTTGCTACATCTATCCAAATGCCAAACTATTATGCAGCTAAAGCTGTTATGAGTTAAGCATATGGACCCCAGCAAAACACTTATTTTAGGTAATAATGACATTTATAGAAATTCTCACATATGCATCTTTTGGAAAATAAACTTTTAGATACAAAGAAAAGATGTCTCTAACCTTTCCAGTTCCTGGTTCTATCATAAGATAGAGGTAAAGACATTTTGGAAAGGGTTCCTTTGAACATTACAATAATAGCTGGGAGAATAGAAAACAATCTACATGAGTGAAAAATAAATGCCTGGGAAAAGGATTGGAGGACCTTACCTTCAGCAGCAGAGGTGGTGCAGAAGTTGTAGAAGGTAGACTAGCATTGCGTAGCAGACAGAGATAAGCTCATCGTTATTTCTAAAGAGTGGAGAAGTGGACTTCCATTGCATCATAAGGGACTCAGGCTAGATATCAGGATGACAATCCCGGTAGGAATAGCCATTAACATAAAATGGCTTGTTAAAGGAGATAATGAAATCTCTTTCTCAAAGTATCAATTAAATGAAGATAATTCTTCCTCCTTCTGAGATAGTTTAGATATAGTCTTTCCAAAGGAAAGGAATGGGCAGGCTTGTCTTCCAAGGTGGCTTTCAATTCTTTAATTACATAGCATTGAATCCAGAATGGTTACCGTACTTTTGGACTTAGAAAATCATTGATTTTTTGAAGAGTAAACTTTAGAGAACATCTAGTTCAACTTCTTATTCTGTACACTGAGAGGCATATAGAGGCAGTAGGGAGGTTAGCCGCTATGACTCACGAGCCAGATCTGACCCTTGCAAGCTTAGAGTGGTTTTTTTTTTTTTAACCTTTTTTTTGAATGGCTGGGTAAAAAATTAAAATAATAATATTTCATGCCATGTGAAAATTATATGGCATTAAAATTTCAGTGTCTATAAAAAAGTTTTAGTGGAATACAGCCACATTCATTTATCTATCTATTATAATATCTATATATTATCTATGGTGCTTTTGCCCTCCACTGTTAGATTTGCCACTCTAAAGGCTGTATGGTCTGAAAACCCTACGATACCATATGGCACTTTACAGGATAAGTTTGCTGACCCCTGGTGCAGGGGCTGAAGCACATAAGGTCTAAAGCTAGACTCCCTACCTGGATGTGATCCTGGAAAAGATGGTATGCCTCAGTTTCCTGATCTGTACACGGGGGACAATAATGGTACTTACCTGATAGGGTTGTTATAAGGATGAAGTGAAGGTACTTTCAACGCTAGGGCCTGGTATATAGCAAGAATTCAGTTAACTGTTCAGGATTCTTATTGTTACACATGCAGAAACTGGCTCACAGCAAACTGGGAGAATTTCTTGATTCTCCTTGCCTACATGAGGTTGGTTGTCTTTTTTATTTTCTCTGTTGCCTGACAAAGAAAAACATTCTTGTGACGTTTTGGTTGCTGTTTTTAAACTACCTCAAGGCCACTGTAAATGAGAATTTCAGTTTCATCACACTGGTCTCCTATCAATCCTGTGACCTATAGTTGCCCAAAGGCAACTTGTGGAACCTTTGAGGTTTTCAGGTCTTTGCCTCAAACTTCTAGAAATCAAGATTTTCTTTATGCTCTCTAAAAAGGACCATCCAAGTCCCTTACAACTCAAAACTGAGAAGTCTGGGTTTTTTTCTTTCTTTCAATATTTACAACAAAAACTTCAGAAACAAAGAACTGAGGCATGCCTACAGACACCAGGATCTGAATGATCGCAGGTTATTCCATGAACCTTCAGGGGTATTTGTTATTCTCGGGAAAAACCTCTTAAACTGAGTAGGATGTCTGTTTATTAGCCCTGGACAACCACTCTTTTTGAAGTTTTGTTCATAAGAAGTCTTTCTTCATTAAATCTGTTCCCAGTTGGTCACTTCATTATGCCATGTTTCCTTGTCAGGTGGTAAACAATTTTAAACAATTATACATTTGTCCCTGCTGTCTAATTCTGCTCCAGTTTTTCTTTCTGTGTACTTCCTATCTTGCACCAAAACTGGAATTTCTTAGGACCAGGCACACACCTATTTTTTTTTTTTTGGTATCACCTCACCCTACTTCGTCGAAGTTTTTTATGTAGTAGGCTTTCGACAAATGCTTCTTGCATTAATAAAAGAATAGCCACAAATACATCCTATGAACAGAACTGTAACTTCAGAGATGAATAAAATAACATTTTTATATTACCGCCAAGATTGTGGAAATGATAATTTGTTAGTACATGGATTTAAAGATCAATTATGAAAATTAAAACAGGTCAGAAGTATAAAAGTACCTTAATTAAAATGGAGATTACAACCCACAATAGAAAGATTAACTCTAGATCTTTAATGCTTACTCCTTTGAGATATTTTAGCTCTATGACACTGGAAAACGTGAGATGTGATGTGGATACTGTGGCCATTGGTAAAATCTTATCTGTTTTTTTTAATCCGGCCATAAAGGATTATGCTGAAATCCCACACCAGTGTAATTTTCATCTGCATGTATAATATACCGATAGCAACATTACTTAATATATGAGTATGTGAAGTATATTTTATTATAACGGTAGACAAGCAAACTGAATGTGTCCCAGGAAGGGGTCTTTTCCATTAACTTTTATAAAGGCTTTCATTTCAAACTTTCATTAACATCTGACAGGCAAGCTGAAAAAGCTTTGCTTAGAGCTTGGGTTAGGGGCAAAATGGATTTTAGCAAAACTATTCCAAGATTACACTGACTGGCTGTGCGAGAATATACTAATTTGTTTTGTTTTGTTTTGTTTTGTTTGGAGTGTGGAGAAAAGGGAGAGAAAGGGAGAGAGGAGTCATGGACCCTACTTTATGGTTGCCATGGAGGCAAGGTCAGCCTTCCACACTTGGATCTACCAGCAGAGTTCAGACAGGTCAACGTGTGACCGGCTCAGGCCCTGGGGTTAAAAGTTCAAGCAGCGATGGAAAAACCAATATGTCCACGCAGAGTATGCTGTACAATTTATTTCAATTTACATCAAGCCATGCATATAAAATTTAGATAAATTCCATTCAAATCTGATGTTGCCTGACACACAATGTATGCAAACAGATGTCTGTGGGGCTTTTTCTGTGCTTTAGAAAACAACATTAAATTTAAAAATATGTCTCTGGGATTTCTTTATTGAATTACAAAATGAACATAATTTTAACTTAAATGTTTTCATTCTTTCTTCCAATTTTTTTGTGTGTGGGGGTCTTAATAATTTCTCGGCTCTCAATCTACTCTATGTCATATTAAAGAGGATAATGTATATTTACAACTACAGCTTCACTGTTATTGTAGTTATAGATTCTATTTATATCCCTTACCACTTTCTGCAAATATTTAGTGATTGATATTTCTGATTTATCTCTGGCTTCTACCCTCATCTCCTTTACTTTCTACGTGGAACAGAGCAAGGGTTCCGGACGCTGCTGGGTCATCTTCCAGCCACAAGGTGGCTCCCCCCACCCCTTCTCTCGCGCCAACAGGGCACACACCTTTGCTGAGTGTTGCTGGCAGACCAGGATTCAGAAGCTAATTATGACCCCTAAATACCATGATTTTCACCGTGAATTGAATGGATAACAACTCAGACCCTGGTACGATAAGATACGATATAAAACTGGTCTTCAGAAAGAGGAGAAAGAAAAAGGTTTTCACGTCCTGCCTGACTGCTCTTCACCTACCCTTTCAAGGGTACAACTAACTAACCTTAGAGCAAAAACAGGAAAATAATGACGCGCTCTAGAGGAACAGTGACACAGAACAGACAGGGCAACATTTCAAGAAAAGTATGCAACTTATTCTCACTCAAACTGGAGCTTGCATTTTGCAGTAGGAAAGGGATTTGAGTTTTCTGGTTCTGGTAACTTCCCCACAAGGAAGTGTTCGTGAGGGCTTTGCAGCACCTTCTTGAAGCCCTGCACCATGTCACAGAGGAAGAGCAGTGATCTCTAATACTGCAAGGCTTTAAAAGGAATAGAAATATTACATGTTTACTTCTTGCTGCTTAGGAAACAGGGTCCATATTTCACAAATGTGATTTTTGCAGCATACATCATAATTTTCTACAGATGAAGTAAGCATAAAGAGACAAATCATTCATCTGATCACATGGAAATTCTTTCCAAAAGTCTGAGTCCTAATTTCTCATGTTTTCCATGTTCTGTTCCAGGGAGAAGTGATTTGGGCAAGTTTCATTTTCCCCATCTGTAAAATGGAGATAAAAATAGGAACCTATTCTTCATGGGATTTTTTGTCAGGATTAAATGAGTTAATATACTTTGAGCACTTACAAGGTACTTAACAAGGGCTATATAAATGTTTGCTATTATTATTATTTATTTGAGCTCAGTACCTCCTCATTTGCAAGTACTTTGTGACACAAACATTTGAGACAAATGAACTTTCATGGATTTTGGTAAAGACACGAATGACTCGTTTTCTAGATACCTGAATACTCTGATCAGAGGTAAGTGATGGTGTCTGGGCTTTTTTCTCCTCAAGAATTTAAAAAAAATATATATATGCATTTCTTCCCAATTCATGATATTACTTTCAATATCACATTAAAAAAATAAACTGCCGATTTCCAACTCTAAAGCTTGTTTCAGATATTACCTCGGCAAATGCATCATTTTACTAAAGCAAACAGCCATAAGTGGTAGTTCCAATAACTTGGTTACAATGTGCATATTGCATAAGTTTTAATTCTCATTTTTCACTACATTAAAAAAAATCTCAGTATCTCACTCATGCCAGAATGTAACTTTGTTAAGCCTCTTGTTAAACTTAGAACATATGAGTCCCCTGCTTCTAAAGTAAATAAACAAGTTTGAATTTCCTTGTAAGCACTGCCTTGACAATTCCCAAACACATTTTCTAAGGGTACAAATGGTATCCTTAACTTAAGGTGACCTACAATAATTCAACCATCAGCAAAAGTTTATGTGGACATAAAATTCTGCATTCACATAAATCCTTGTTTGTGTAAGGAAGGCTCTTGTATACATAGATGTAAATATGTACGCATGTGTCAGTGCGTATGTATACATATATGTCTACATATATGCCCTTCACATATATTACAAAAAGATGGAAATACATATTTAGAGACCAGGCGAGATAAGCAAATCAATTTTCAATAGCCAAGGAAAGGAGTATGACATTTTTTAATACCTGCTATACTGTCATGCAGCCCTTTATTCTTTATTATCTCTGTCAGCTACTACTAGGTGCCTAGTAGACAAATGCTAGTTCTAGTCTTGACCATTTATTTCTATTTGGAATTATTTCAAGCCTAACTCTTCCAAACTGCTTGAAAATGCTGTCCTGATATGTTGGTCTTGCACTCTGGAGTGAGGGGAGGGGCAGAGGAATCCTTATGCAAAGACAATCTGGCACCTTTTTAGAGGGAAGCTTGCCTTGGCTTTGCCCGCACTTGCACAAATACAACTTCGAAAGACCTCTCTTCCACTCTGCACAATATGTATGTGTTACCAGCAGCAGTGTCTTTTGTTGCCAGAAGCAGTTTTTGCTGCATGCATCAACTTTTACTATATTCTTAGCAACTCTTTCTTTTATACCAGTTTCAGACATCAGTTAACAGAACCCCTTAAAGAACAGATGTACTGAAGAAATGCATCAATTCGTTATTTGTTACAGTTTGGGGGTGTCTGTCCTGTGGGTTTTCTAGCCAAAGGCTTATATGTTTCCCAAGAGAAATTTACTTTCATGAGAGGAGAAAATTGAGGCAAATCACTGCTGTTAGTCCCTGAAGTCAGAGACACTGGTTTCTTGTCCTTCTGTACATGAGAAGAAAAAAGCCCACAGTTACAGAAACAGTCGTGTTTCAATCCATCCCTCATTCTTTCCCAGTGTGAAAAATTACAAATGAAACCAAATTTTTCTCTGTCAATAGAATGTGTATGATTACAGCTGTTCATATTTTCACTCTAATGAAGGGCTGCACATTTAATTGTAAGATTTATTGGGTACTGTACATTGCTGTGTACATGCAAAGCAGTTAATCGACATCTAAAATGCTGGTTGTTTATTCTGACATTAATGATCATATTTCTTAATTTGAAACAAAAAGCATTTGGGGAAAATGTATTTTGTTCTCTCCAAATAAGAAATTAATAAATTCAATGTAAGAAATAAAAAGGACTGGAGAAAAAATTATTGATTTATGTATGTGAGGCTGGGGAAAAAATAAAGATGCTTAAAAAAAAAGTCCATAATCCCCCATTCTGCTGGAAACAAGAGAGTTGATTGCCAGCTTTGTTTGATTTCACAGAGATCTCATACGAGGCTGGGTTCATAAACAGGTGAAATGATGGAGTTTATTGCAACGCACATCAACACTGAAACTAAATAACTGTGTTGCCATCTCAGTCCCGCTGAAAGACGGATGGTAAACTTGACCTGCCGCTGGTACTATCCGATTGCCATTTTTTATTCCCCCTTCGCCGCCCCCCCAGGCTGAGCCACGTTGAGTAAATGCATGTGCACGGTCAGGTCAGGCCCCGGGATCGGGTGAAACTCGGTTCACATTTGCATACAGGCGGAGCCTCACAATGAAAGCCCATCTGTTCCTGTCTCGGAGTACAAATCGAATGTCACCCAACTCACTGCAAACGACAGCAGCATGGCCATTAGATGGAGGAACACTCAGCTCAGGTTACGGATATGGAACTGCTGATTTGGGTTTAAATACCTGATAACTGAAGACTTTTCATTATATGGGAACAAAGAATGAACTTTGAACTACTCAGGAGATACCCTCTCCCCACATTGGGCACCCCTAGTTCTATCCATTACTAATACTTAACTGCTATATTTGCCACTGTCTCTATTTTTTTTTGTATAAAAATTAGCCAGGCTGAATGTCACAATGTCCTAAATAATTGCCCCCCCTTTTTTTTTTGAAGGGGGAAGGGTAAGAGGTGGGGCAGCAAGGGATGTTGTAAACAGAAAATGAACTTTGAACTCCATATGCCCTCAAAGGTCATTAATATCATGGCAATGTTGTTCCTTGAACTTCTAAGTTTTACCAGGGTGGAAATTTTAGTTTCTAGAGTTTAACCAAAGTGTGAACTGCCTCAGCCCTTTACCCCTCCCTCCCAAACCCATTCAGTCAAGTGAGGCACCTGTCTCCTAGAATCTTCTCCACTCATAGGACTGTTTATTCCAAAATAGTTTATCAATCACGATTTGTGTCAAAGATTATTTTTCTGTTAAAATCTGGCAAGTAGCTTAGAATTTACAGACAGAAATCACATACATTCTGACACAAAAAAGGAGTTGTTCGAAAAGAAACGCCAAGATAATGAGCCCATCCAAGCATTGAACATGATAAATACAAGGAAATTCATTAGCAAAAATATGGGTAGTTCTCATCAAATGCCTTCTTGTCCTGTTTTATGGCAAGCATCTACTTCAGTGAATATCTTTCTAAGGGCACAAACATCTGGGGTTTGGTTACGTGTATTTATATTTGAAATCTTTCTGTATTCTGTTACATGAATAACATCTAACATTAAAATACGATTTCAGTCATTAGCCAGTTTGTTTGAGCCCCAGTCATGTGTGGTGGCAGATCCTCACACATGGCTCCACTGTAGAGAAGAGAAAACAGACTGGCTAGTTTTTCTTTTACCAGTTATGCTTCTGGGTTTCCAGTCAATAATAATGTCACTTCATGAATTGCAAATGTAATACTTGATTGGGTGAAAAAAATATTTTTTAAAAATCTGCAAGAACTTTCTTGATTTGCTTTAAACAATTATATAACTTTTTTGGCATATATTTCTTTCTTAAAACACGTACTGAGACAATCTTTTAGAATTTAATGTATTGGGGTTACACTTGGAATCCAGAATGTTTAAAGGCCATTGGATCTTAAAGGCCGTGTCTCCTCAGCCAGGATTTCTTTACCACTATGTGAAACTATGTTCTTATTGTTTGTCCTTTAAAAATAATACCAGGGTAAAGAAAAGATTTGAGGGCTTTTTCTTTTTTCATCCCATGCAAGAGCTTACGGTCAACCTTAATGGAAGTTCTACATGCATTAAAAGGGAGAATAGACCCTTTGTTTCAGAAGAATGACCAAGACAAGGGTGAATTTTGGTTCCACTTTGTCAAGTTTAAGGGGAAACTGAATTCAGAAAAAGAGAGAGCGACCCAAACAACTTTCTTAGCTGTTCCCCCACGGCCTCCCGTCTTAAACTTAAAATATTTTATTGTTAACTTGTAAACGGGTTAGGAATTTGCATTAGGGGACACGTGGCCATGTGATCTCTTGAAGATGAGCTGTTTATTTCCATCTCATGCAGCTAGATGTCTTGTGTGTGATCAGCAACAAAGCAGAAGAAACCAACAAGCAGGAAATATAATGCTAGAGGTATTCTTTCTGTCCATGTCAGGAGAAAATGCCCCATTAAGGAGGTGTAACTGCTTTAATTCTATATCCCGGAAGGGATATGAAATTCTGCTTGTTCCAAAAATTATAAAATAACTTGTTTATGGAAATATTGGTTGTTTGGTTTCTTGTTATGCACCACTGGTGGTGGGGGTGTGTGAACAGGAACCGAACCTTGAACTTAATTTCCCCTTTGAACTCATGACCCTTGACAAGATTCCCCATGCGTTCCCCTTCAGACAAATTTCATCACAATTACAGTCCCTTCCACTTGAGTTAAAGATATATAATCATTGATTTGACCTAATTATCTGATACATCCCTTTCTTTGCAAGGTGAAAGCTAAATGTGTGAACAGAAGCTGACCCGTGAAGTTCTGATATCCAATTTTTATTCTAATTATCATAAAACACTTTCAGTCTTACTCTATTTTTCTCAAGTTTTCTTTTGGCCCCTTCCCTGAACCCACTATTCCTTCAAATTCAACAATGGCCCCTAGGTTTCAAGCTGCTTGGCAACAGACCTTCAAATGCATTATGCACTACATGTTCAAAGTGTCATTTTTAAACAAAAAACTAAAGACTAACTCTGCATTAGAAAGTCGTCACTAATCCCTGTCTTTCATGAAAAAGTCTTCTGAGGTGATAAAAGAGTGGAAACTAGAAAGTTCCCACAAGATTCTGAAATTATCTGACTTCTTAGCATCAATCTATTAAGATTCAGACTCTCTCCCAATAATTTACAAACTTCAGGTTATAAAACGGACCCAGGCAATATCAATAGAGTTAGTATAATCAATTTAAACTATAGGGGATTGCCTTTTTTAAAGAGAATGTGTGTGTGTGTGTGTGTGTGTGTGTGTGTGTGTGTGTGTGTGTGGTAGGGGGATGTCTGCTAAGTTTAGTGCAACAAATCCCAACAAAGACTTAAATAAGAAAGCTTAAATCATGGAATACATTTTAAAAACTTAAATATATGATTTAAAAGCAAAACTAGAGGTGATAGAAACTATATAAATTTACTTTTAAAATGAATTTGTATTTCTACCTTAAGTTACATTTTTAAAGGAATAAACGGAAACCAGAGTTTGCACTATCTTGCCTTAGACAACTGAAAAATAAAGATGAATTGCAAGAAGTTAAACAAGAAAGAATAAACAAAGAAGAGATTGTTTTCACTTCTTCATGTCATAGTTTAAATGCAGGGCATCATGTTCTCTTAAAAATGAAATGACAGTCAATCTTCCCTTAGTGTCATGTTTGCATCATATCACTCAAAATGTTAACAGGCATTACAGGTGGAGAAGGACAAAAGCCTTGGGAAAAAACACACCTATGAAGTCAAATCATCTGTTCTTTTTGCTAGAGCTACTTGTGCCCTTTCTTACAAAATTAACAACACTGAAAATGTAATCCTTCATCTGATCAGCATAGTGGACCAGCATGCCGAGTTTTATTCTCAGCAATTAGTTTTAATTATACTTTGAAACCAAAGGCCTAAGCAAACGGGGGGGGGAAATTATGTGGGCAAACTTTCTAAGTAGGAAATTATCACCCTGTGCACTGAAGCAACTCCTAGATTAATGTTTTATGATGTCAACTGTACCTAGGGTTGGACAGACAGGCTGGAAGTTTCCCATGATGCTGGGCCATTAGGTTGAATTTCTAAAGGAAGCAGGTCAAATCTGCTATCTTCCTTCATTTACGAAAGTACAACAGTTATAAAGAACTCTTGAAAGAATACTTGAAAAACACATGATTTCTGCTCCCACTTCTGCCCAAGGGCCTGAGGTACAGCCAAGGAAGTACAGAAGAGTGTCACAGAACTTCCTTGAGGAGAGAGCAATATTATAGCCAGATGGCTGGGATTCATGTTAAAATCACATCATTTATTTATAAAAACATTACTTCTAATTTGTGTTTGGCTATCATAAGGACCTTTATCAATACATATTAATTTTGGTCTACCAGGCAACACTCCAGAAAACAGAGAAATAGGGTAGTCATTCAGAAATGGATTTGGCACTATTCTGAACCTCAAGATAGTTCAAATGTCAAGATATCAAAATAGATGGGTAGCAAAATATAACTAAAAGGAACTGGCTCACTTGCAGATGGGAATTTTAGGCTTGAGGACTAAATTAGAAATTTGAACTCATAATAATTTTAGGATTGACACAAACATGGATAGAAATGCTGGAGTAGAGTATTCAGAAAAAAAAGGATAAATGTTATATCCCTGGGGTGGGGGGTGCTGTGAAATGAACCTCTGCAGCCGAGATTCTTAATGTGGTATCTGTGAACACCCTGAAATTATATGCAAATGTGCGTGTGTGCTTGCCTGTGCATGCTCATTTTTATGGCACAAAGAGCCACTGCTACATAGTGATAAGAAAAGGAATAAAAGCACACAAAAAATGATTATTACGTTTCCAAAGAAAAGATGTTGGAAGCCAACTAACAGGCACCATCATCTTTCACTTAGAACAGCAGTTCTCAAACTTTTAAAAATTGATTGCCCCAATTGTAAATTTTTTATTGGACACAAAAATATATGTATATTAATTTAGAAATTATATACATATACAACCACTAATCCATTAATATTAGAAAACCTTAATTTCACACACACACACACACACACACACACGGACACATTCTACTATTTTCTCCCTGTCTGCTGTGGATCATCTAGTACATACCGTTCTGGTCTTTCCACTCCTACGTCCCTTTTAATCAATTCTACAAAGAGTAATTAGAGAAATCTTTTAGAAATGTAAATTATACCTTACTATGGCTTCAAAGGCCCTCCAGGATTTAGTTCTTTCTGCCTCTTCAATCTCATTTCCTCACTCTGTCTCGTTCATTCAGTTCTAGCCACACGGGCTTCTTAATTACTCCTCGAACTCCAAGATGGTTTCTACCTCCTAGCCTTTGCATCTGCAGTTCCTTCTGCCTGGAACGCTTCTCCTTCAGATCACGGTGTGGTTTGATCTGTCATTGCATTTAGGTGTCTGTCTCAAAGAGTCCCACTGCCACTCCTTTTCAGTCATTTTCTATCTCTGTGCCCTCCAGTCTTTTTTTAAATTTCGTTTCAGAGTATTTACCACGGCCTGACATCATACTATTTCCCCCAGTAAAATGTAAGTTCCATGTGGCTAGGGATTTTGTAAGTTTCACCCTGTGTCCCCAACCTAAGGTCCAGCAGACAGTAGGTCCTCAATGATAAATGAATGAAGAACAGTCAAAGCAACTGACACACATTCCACCTGCTGTTCATGTGACAATGAACCTCAAAGGAATGTTTATGTAACAGAGGCCACCGCACTAAGATGAACCATCAGCTAAACTCTCAGCTAAAAATCAGCTCTCTCTTTTCTCAACTTCCCTAATACTAAAACCACATCTTCCTTATGGTATCTATTACTGTTTCTTTTGTATCATGCTTATTTGCATACAGATCTTGTCTCTTCCAGTAGCCTTTGGGGGAAAAAATCCCAATCTCATCCTTTATTTTACTCTTCACCACTTCCAACATGTAGCAGGTGCCCAGCCTCTGGATTGCAGGTGGGGCTGACAATCACATCCTGGCCATGACAAATTGAGGTCCAGCTGCTCATGCAAGAGTGAGGGTTGCCAGCCCCTTGGAGCTACCCTAAACGATGATCCTTGACTCTACACTCAGATGGATGTTCATGGGCATTCATCTGTTGACAAGGCTGAATGAAGAAAAAAGACTCACACTGGAAATGAATCTATGAAAAATCACCAATTCCTTGCATGATAATGGAGGAAAAAACTATCTCAATGTTGATAAAAGAATGATGAACACAAATAGAGACTAAACTTAAATTATCAGATGACCTTCATTTCTTTTTTAGAGGTCAATTCCCAACAGAAGTAGAAAAATCACAAACATGGCACTTAAATAATAAAGCCTAGTAGAGACACATATACTGTATCGAATAAACTTAAATCAAGTTATGCAATAGGAACAATTTTAAGGATGATGAAATGAAAGTGCTCAAATGTTCAGACTAAGCAAAATATTCTATACTTAGATCAGTAGGCTGGTCATATAAAATATCCATAAAAATATCCTTTTGAAATAAATTCAAATATACTTGGACATGAATAATTTTCATGTACCAAAAATTAAATAAAACTTGAAAACAAATGATAATAAGCAAGCCACTTAGCACTTCTGCGTCTTGGTATCATTGTCTATAAACTAAAGGAACCGAAATAAATAACTTCTTAAAGTCTCTTCTTATTTGAAATAATGGTCCAAAGAAGAACCTAGTTGGATTTTTTGGGATGCTTAGGTGTTTTATGCTTATTAATGACCAAGCCCAGAACAAATACTACTCTCATGAGACATTAACTTAAAAGGTATCGTAGAAGTTACAAAAACAGAGAACCATCAAAAGGTAGAGTAGAGGGGCGCCTGGGTGGCACAGCGGTTGAGCGTCTGCCTTCGGCTCAGGGCGTGATCCCGGTGTTCTGGGATCGAGCCCCACATCAGGCTCCTCTGCTGTGAGCCTGCTTCTTCCTCTCCCACTCCCCCTGCTTGTGTTCCCTCTCTCGCTGGCTGTCTCTCTGTCAAATAAATAAATAAAATATTAAAAAAAAGAAAAAAAGGTAGAGTAGAGGTAGAAACTGAAGTACTTCAAGAGTAAAATAAAATGGAATTCGATCAAGAGAAAAAATGCAATCAACAAGTCTGGGAGAAAAATAATCCAAAATACAAGTATCAATAAAAAGGAAAGTTTTCAAAAGCATAATACTGTTAAAGAGCTCGTGGCAACAGAGAAGCGCAAATGAGCTTGCAATATGACACACTAGCAAAAACAATGATTTTTAGATTTCATATTCATCACCATAATTCATAATGGCCTAAGAAGGCACTTGTGTTTCTATAGTCTTATGTAGGAATTGCCATATTGAAACAGACCACTGGTCCATCCCTTTTGCCATGTGACTCTGACAGTGAACAGATGCTTCAGAGGAAAGCTCTACTCTCAGCAACCCAAATCCAATAATACACCTAATGGTGCAATTCTATATCAAGAACATCATTTTTTTTTTTTTTACCTCAGATAGCAATTATCTTCTACCCAAAGCAGGAGGCTGGCTCACTTTGATTTCATGCTGGGTGGCCCACTTAAGGCATTCCACTTAAAATTACATCAAGGCTGCTATCTTCATTCACTTGATTTTTCTGACACACTAAACTACTTCCACAATCTGCTGTCATCACCGTCACTGTTAGGCTTTCAGAGGTTTGGAATCATGTAGGTATAATACAAATGGTTGTATTTGTACTAGCAACTGATGTTTTAAAAATCATGACTTTCTTTAAAAAATCAATGTTGCCTATTATTAGCTTCCATGTTTTCAAAGACTTGAGTATTCCCAATTTAATATAAATAATCATCTTGAAGTGGAGACAAAAAGGAGATATGAACCTTTAACGTTTGAAGGAAACCATAAATACACAAAGTGGTAAGAATAGAAATTCCCCAGAACAGAAAGAAAGAAAGAAAGAAAGAAAGAAAGAAAGAAAGAAAGAAAGATTCCCTAGAACAAATGAATTCATGAGCTTTGCTGTTGATGGTTCTCTGACAGAGTAAAAAAAATAATAAAAGAAGTAGGCTTGGAATGGCAAAAGGCAGGCAAGTGATCAGGAGTTTGAAACTACAGCCACGTCTCGGTAGTTTTCAGTCCCTTCAGGTTCCAGTGTCCATTGTAGAAGCATTTTCAGCCATAAACCTCAGGTCCTGTCGTCTCCAGAGGACTCTCCTTTGGGAAAGGTCTTTACCTGCCATACCCTTTCCCTAGCTCTGGAGCAAGTAATTTTAAGAATTAGAACTAGGACGATGTTTAAGCTCATAGGAAAGAATAGATAGAGCCTTTTCCCAACTGGGAAAACAATGACAAACTTGGAGAAACCAATCATTTTTTCCAATCAGTATATTCTGGACATAAGAAACTGCAGCAGATCATGGTGCTCAATGATGGTGCTTAACAACTGGAGAGAGGACAGTTCTATTAAAATTCTGAATATTGTTTTTGAGATGACTTTTCTATTTAATAAAAATTTGAAGACTTATTAAGAAAGCTTATGACCAAGTATCTAAAATATCCCTTCTATAAAAACCATCTACCAAATGGACAAGTAATCCAAGGTCTTCTAGTAATCAACAGATTAAAAAAAAAAAAAACTGAGGAGCAAAATTATCAGGATATTTCATGAGATAAGGGATCCAAAGGCATACAAGATAACCCAGGAACAAAAATCAAGCCAAAAGGAAAGAAGGGTTTTCTATCAATGGTATTGATTACACCAGGAAATAGTCTCTCATGAACCACAAATAACTACACAATAACTCAAGAACATGTCATCAGGAAAAACTTGGCCTTAAGTATGAACTAAATGATCTTATTGGCTCTTTGTATACCTTAAAAAGCCTCTAAATCAATTCTGGGACCTAAATAAAGCAATAAGACTACCTTAAAATTAAACTGATATTTCTAGACAAGGATGTCATCCAAAAGTAAAATTTTCCTTTACTATTCTGGAAATAAGGTTTCTATAAAAATCTATAACATGGTAGAAACTCAGTGCCCAGCACACTTATAAATGTTAAATAAAAATAACTTATTGGAAAAAAAAAACTTACTGAGGCTGAATTTTGTGATTCCTAAATATAACGACTATAGTATAGAAAAGAAAGTAACTTTCTCTTAAAAATCTTAAGACAAAGGAAACACAATCCAAAAGAAAAAATAGCACAAACTTTTTATCAAAAGAAACAGTATTTCTTCTGATCAGTAATAATGGTAGTTAAAAGAGCAATAAAAAAACATGATATCGTATACTTGCAAGTTGCTAGGAGTAGATCATAGGGGTTCTCAGCACAAAAAAAAAAAAAAAGAAAAAGACAGAGAGTGATAGTTAAGTGTGTGAGGTGATGAATATGTTAATTATCTTGATCTTGGTAATCATTCCACAATGCATATGTATATGAAATCATCACATTGTATACTTTTAAATATATATAATTATATTGTCAATTATTCCTCAATAAAATTGAGGCGAAAAGAACAATAATAAATAAAATTCATAGATACTTAAAGACTCATTCAACTGTTATCATGCTGGCCAGGGAGGAAGTCAGTGATTACTGAACTCACTACACGTCTAATGTTTTCTATTTCTTCTGGAAATCTGTGTATTCAGGTATAGGCTACCCAAGCCAATGACAGGCATCTAAATAATGGGAACCTTGGCATATGTGGTCTCAGAATTTCTCCAGACTTTCTTTTGGTGGATGTCATACTAACCAGTAATATAGTGAGCAGTCTACAATAGGATGGAGAGAAAAAAGCAATAGACTTAGATAATTAGTAATCCAACCAGATTGCAGAAGGAGCTACCCATTTGTACATGTTTTTCATTTACCCAAAGGCAGAGAGCAGTCCCTCAAGAAATCACACGGCCACTTCCTTACCTTCCTAGATATAAATATGCAACTCATTCAAGATAGATGGTTAGCCACCCTATTTTTTAAAAATTTCAAGGAACAATATACCACTGTCATCTTTGGTGTCCAGTTCATCCTTCTGTTTCATCATTTTTACAGGTAAAGTACATTCTGAATCCATCCCTCTCCTCCCCCCCCCAACAACGACATGGAAAGATCCTCACCACTGCTCATCAACACCATGGCAAGAGTCTCCTAACCTTGCTTCCTTCCTCCCAAAACACAAATCCGACTATGTCAATTCATGATTTAAGAATTATTTTTCATAGATGCCTACCACCTACAAAATACAATTGAAACATAGTCTTCACTAACTACAGGAAACAAACCGAGGGTTGCCGGAAGGAAGGTGGGTGGGGGGATGGGGTAACCAGGTGATGAGCATTAAGGACGGCACGTGATGTGATGAGCACTGGGTGTTACAGGCAACTGATGAATTACTAAACTCTACATCGGAAGCTAAGGATGTATTATATGTTGGCTAATTGAATTTAAATTAAAAAAAAAAGAAATGTAGTCTTCACAATCCATACACAAACTATTTTCCAGCTTTGTCTCCTGCTTCCACCTGTGCAGCACATGCTCCAGCCACATTTAACTACCGAACTCTACCCAAAACAGTCTCCTTTCATATTTTCACTCATGTTTCGTTATCTGCCTGGAATTACCTTTCCTTCATTTGCAACCGTGGACTGTGTTTCAAGGCCCACTGGTAGAATATCCTACTCAAGATGGATCTTACGCTCCTTTGTTCCCTGAACACATTACATAATTACCACATTCTATCTCCTTTCATTTGCACAAAAATTTATTTGTAATCCACTTGAGGGCAGGGATAGTCTTTCTCTCTCCTTTATTTCTTGGTATGGAGCTTGCACAGGATCTATAATAAGGGGAAGTTTACTGATAATTACATTCAAGGTATAACACAAAGAGTAGTCTAGATTTTTATGTTCTTCTAGTTTTGCTACTTACTGGTTACGTCCAGGACAAGTCACAACATCTCTGAGCCAATTGCTGCTATAGTTTTAGGCAACAAGTCCGTATTTCAGGCAAGAGGAAGGTAAAGGACAAAAGGTAAGGTGATGTGGTCCATATATACAATGGAATATTACTCAGCCATCAGAAAGAACGATTACCCCTTAAAAAGTTAAAAATTGAGCTACCCTATGACCCAGCCATTGCACTACTGGGTGTTTACCCCAAAGATACAGATGTAGTGAAGAGAAGGGCCATATGCATCCCAATGTTCATAGCCGCATTGTCCACAATAGCTAAATCGTGGAAGGAGCCGAGATGCCCTTCAACAGATGACTGGATTAAGAAGTTGTGGTCCATATATACAATGGAATATTACTCAGCTATCAGAAAGAACGAGTTCTCAACATTTGCTGCAACACGGACGGGACTGGAGGAGATTATGCTAAGTGAAATAAGTCAAGCAGAGAAAGACAATTATCATATGGTTTCACTCATTTATAGAACATAAGGAATAGCAGGGGGATTGGTAAGAGAAGGAAGGGAAGAACGAAGGGGTGTAAGCAGAAGGGGGAATGAACCACGAGAGACTATGGACTCTGGGAAACAAACTCTCTGAAACAAAGGGTTTCAGAGGGGAGGGTGGTGGGGGATTGGGATAGGCTGGTGAAGGGTATTAAGGAGGGCACGTATTGCATGGAGCTCTTGGTGTTATACGCAAACAATGAATCATGGAACACTACATCAAAAACTAGGGATGTACTGTATGGTGACTAACATAACATAATAAAAATTTTTTTTTCA